>NW_022698213.1:140526-176356 GCF_011630105.1 Anneissia japonica
TTTATTTTGCTAAAGCCAAATATCACCCTTGGGTTGTTTGCTGGTGCATTGATATTCAAAGTAAAACATGATTTAGATAATGCAAACAGTATCTACAAACTATTTAATAAAATAAATGAATTAAAAAAAAAAATTATTTTTTTTTATTTATTTATTTTTTTTTCAGTACCATAGAACGGATTATGACTGGTTGAGCCGCCGACAAGTTGAGCCGCCGGTCATTTCTATGGAACACCAAGCGCGTCTCTCAGTGAATGTAGTGCGTTAATTACGGCGTATTTCAATTAACTTATTCTTTCTTGGTACTGTACTGTCGTTTGGGATGTATTTCAGTTTATTTACTTAATTATTTCAATTTATTTAATACTCGGTTTTTGCACTGATTTATTAAATATTTTTGGGACGTATTTCAATTTGTTTACTTGTTCTTTCTATCGTTTTAATTTATATTTTGTGAGTATTTGCTCAGTCAGCTTGCCAGATAGTAAAAAAAAAACTCCATACATTCTTATCATTTATTATATATAAGTTTAACAAATAGTACAAAAATAAAAAGTATATAAATTACAAAACCATAGTAAATATATTGACATAGGCCTAACACATTTAAATTTATTGTTTATAGTCATCTGTCTAATTTAGTCGGCTTGCCAGATAGTAAAAAAAAAACTCCATACATTCTTATCATTTATTATATATAATGATATATAATAAATATAATTTAATTAAATAATTTAACAAAATAGTACAAATAACGAATAAGTTAAATTGAAATACGCCGCAAACCAAACGTAAAAAATAATCAAGTTATTACATTTTTAATACGATTTTGCATGAATAATAAATAATAAATTTAAATGTGTTAGGCCTATGTTATTATACAGTATTTACTATGGTTTTGTAATTTATAAACTTTTTATTTTTGTACTATTTGTTAAACTTATATATAATAAATAATTTAATTAAATAATTTAAAAATAGTACAAATAACGAATAAGTTAACTGAAATACGCCGCAAATCAAACGTAAAAAATAATCAAGTTATTACATTTTTAATATGATTTTGCATGACTATAAACAATAAATTTAAATGTGTTAGGTCTACGTTTTTATACAGTATTTACTATGGTTTTATAATTTATATATTTTTATTTTTGTACTATTTGTTAAACTTATATATAATAAATAATTTAATTAAATAATTTAACAAAATAGTACAAATACAAATTACATTTTTAATATGATTTTGCATGACTATAAACAATAAATTTAAATGTGTTAGGTCTACGTTATTATACAGTATTTACTATGGTTTTATAATTTATATATTTTTAATTTTGTACTATTTGTTAAACTTATATATAATATATAATTTAATTAAATAATTTAACAAAATAGTACAAATACAAATTACATTTTTAATATGATTTTGCATGACTATAAACAATAAATTTAAATGTGTTAGGTCTACGGTATTATACAGTATTTACTATGGTTTTATAATTTATATATTTTTATTTTTGTACTATTTGTTAAACTTATATATAATAAATAATTTAATTAAATAATTTAACAAAATAGTACAAATAACGAATAAGTTAATTGAAATACGCCGCAAACCAAACGTAAATAAACACATTTTTAATACTATTTTGCAATTATACAACTTCATTTATTTGTATAAAAATGTAGTACATAAAATTACATTTTTAATACGATTTTGCAATTATACAACTTCGTATATTTTTATAAAAATGTAGTACATAAAAATATTTAAAATTCTAATTTTCAATTACACAATTATGCATCACGAACGGCAATACGAGCAAATCAACGACTGACAAGACTGTGGGATGAATATGTAGCTGGTATCCGGGGGTTTCATTCACTGATGACATCGGCAAGCCGACTACATTCACTGAGAGACGCGCTTGGCGTTCCATAGAAATTACCGGCGGCTCAACTTGTCGGCGGCTCAACCGGTCATATTCCCATAGAACACATGTGCACGGGGGTGATAAACTAAACATTTTTTTTATTGGGCCGTATGTAGTGCACTATATCTCTCATTTGATTTTTGTTGGATTGAGCCTGACTGTTTGTATGGATAAACTATCTGAAAACAAGCGCTTCACGGCCAAGGCTAACTCAAAAATTTAAAGTGTAAAAGCTTCTCTGCTTAGGGGTGTGTACCAGGAAAGGAAAACTTCACACACAAAAACACTAGACAAAGCAAATTAAAACATGTCTTGCAATCACTTAATATTCAACCAAGCAGAGGTCAATAGAAATCATTTTATCTTTATTAGCCAAAAATAGTTGTCACTGTATATTTAGTTGGTTTTATTTTGAATTATGAATATATTCCAGTTCAATGTCAGAATTTGAGTCAACAGTACAATATTGTTCAATTAAAAGTTTCAACAATATATTTAATGTATGGTTGAAATTAAATTAAAGCACAATAGGCTAATATTTGTTTTATGATTTCACAAGTGACTAAGCCCAAGTGCTTCAAAATTAAATAACTTTTTTTTTACTGTAGTGTAATATAACAGGTCAAAATTCACATCAAAAAATTTACATTTACAAAAACATTCATTGCAAATTAAAAATAAGCGATAAGAATCATGGATGAAATGGGGGGTTAATAAAACTTAAAAGAAATGGTTGTGAAGGTGTTTTAAAGTTAGCATTGTTATTTGATTGCACAGTAATAAGTATCAGTTACACACACACTACATGCACCGTATGCTCTTGCTTGCGTCATCTCATTTTTATCTATCTGGTAATTAACAGTTGACTATTTCGCTATAGGTGCCATATACGATAGCTTCGAATAGATTGCTATAGCTGAGTGTATTTGATGTATGGTAATATTTCATCAGAATACTGTGCTCAATATTGCCCGTGGTTTAATCTCTTATTATTTTTTTTAATTACAGATTTAAGACTAAACATTCATTAGAAAACCAGTGGGTGGTTTATGGTAGCAGTTCAAGCAGTAGAAACATCTGCAAGCTAAGAATCAGTGATATTTCTAACATATAAGAATATTTTTGGCAGATACTGATAATTACAACCAATATCATCGTATCAATTTAGATTTTCAGTGGAAACTTGGAATTATGTGATTAAAATCCACCAATAATGATGCCTTGTTGTAAAAGGGGTGGAGCTATGTTAATGATTTTGAATCTAACAAAGAGCATTCCTCATGGACATACATACAGTACTGTAGAAGTGTCAGTGCATTATGACTGTTAACTGTTTATTTTGAATACCTATTTTTTACACTGGCTTGTAATGAAGCAAGAGGTTAAATTTGTGTATAAGAATACCAAGATGTCTCAACTAATATATGGATTTTTTATAGTTCTTTTAACAATTCATTCGAAATGTATATTGTCCGTTGAAAATAATAACAATGTGATTGTCGGACATAAACAATATTGCATTGTGGGAGCTGGCCCAGGCGGGCTACAGATGGGTTATTTTCTGGAACGTGCTGAACGAGAATATGTTATATTTGAGCAGAAGGACATAAGCGGAGCATTTTTTGTTGATTATCCTCGCCATCGTAAACTAATTAGCATCAATAAACGGCACACCGGTAAAACGAACAAAGAGTTTAACTTTCGACACGATTGGAACTCACTGATTAGCGATGATGAGACACTCCAAATGAGGTGAGTAGATTTCATCAACTTTTAAAATAGTTCTAAGAACTCATTACTTGCTGTTAATAATCTTTTGTAAAATGCACATCACCAGTGTGCAGATCCAGGAATTTGAAATAGAGGGGTTCAGGGAGCGAATAATCACAACCTTAGCCGCACCATTGTTTTGGCTGAGGTAAGAAAATATAGGATTATGCTACATGTGGCCGGATTTTTTTTTTTTTTTTGTGATGGTGGAGGTGGGGGGGGGGGTGAAGGGCCAGGCTGGCTGCCCCCCACCATCTCTTTGAATCCACTGCTGATCACATGCACTTCAGTTATTGCTACTGCCATTGCCATTTGGGATTTTTTTGCTTAAGAATTTTGTTTAGAAATTATACTTGTATGATAGACACTGGTACAAGAAATTTTAACCAAAAGTTTTGTAAAACTGCTTCCTTCTTTTTCTTCTCTTTTTTCCTTATTTTGTGGGAGAGGGGGTCCTACCTCCTGTTGACCATCCCTAGGATGAACAGTTACAGTATGCTGTACCTGTTTATGTATTTTTTGTTTGTATTTGTTGTACAAAGCACTATGGCAGTAGTATTTAATATTACAGTATTTTAAATCTAAACTTCCTTGTAGCACAGTACAGTATTGAGTGAAGTTCCTTGTTTACATATGTAGTAGTACATAGCATGTTTCCTTGTATGAACCTCTTCATAATCGGGAGCTAGCATAAATGTGTGTTTACATTGGTGCTAGGAAACAATTGCTTATAGCAATTTCCTGTGTTGCTGCTTGTCAATGAAGTATGCAGTACTTTAGATTCCTATTTAATATGCTAAAAAGAACAGGTGTCTTGTGTTTATGTTTTTGATTCAATCCATGCTTCAGTATAGGTAGGCATCACATGAATATGCACTCTTCCTTTTTTAATCCAATTTCTGAATTTATATAATTTTTTGCCCCAAAAGGTGTTTACCAATTATTTATTTATTTTTTTCCAGCGATGCATATTATCACTGTACAGTAACATGAAATATTATACAATTTGCAAAGGAAGTGATGATGTGTTTCTAAAGTATACAATATACACATAATCTTTGGACACCCTCTGGTACATATCTATTGTCAACATTTTTAAGGGAGGAAAAACTGTGTAATGCCTGAAAAGCCTGCATCATACAATTATACAATTACAGTACTATACAAATCTTTCATTCTAAACTGTATTAATTTTTGTATCTATCTTTGTTATCTATATCAATATTCAAACTCAAGTTGTTAATTTCTGGTCTTGTCCTCAACAGATGCACAACATATTAAAAAACATTGCCCAAATTAGGATTTGAACCTAGTACCTTTGAATTGCCAGTTGGTTGCTGTACCCATTGTCTCCACAGTACTGTAAGGTGCCAGTATGGTATACTCCTATGTGCTCAATTCAATTAAACAAGAAAAATTAAATAGAAAATGAAGTATATAACTTGAAATTAAAAAATGAATAAAAAATAAAAATATAATAAATATTATATAGTATACTTGTAAACATACAAATAATTTCCAACAATTTATGGGCAAGTTGAATTAATTATTCACATCAGATAAGCAAAGAAACATTTTTCAAAACTAAAGTTAACCTATTATTAACGTTTAAAAAATTAGTCTCGCCTAATCAATCATACAAACTAAAGTGTGACTATGTTTAACGGATCTGTACTGTAGGTTGGTTTATCACATTAATATTTATGATTTAAATTAATTACGTCAGTGGTTTTAGCCTTTATTTACGTATACTCCATCTGATTTAGCTTCAGTTTTTTTTCTTAAATGATTTTTCATTACGGATTCTAAATTGATTCTGTGGTTGTCACAAACGATTTTAATAATCTTGTAAAGGATTAGGACATGCTCTCAGAATATAAGCTTTTAATGGAACAGTATGGATACAATGGTAGGAAGCAGGAAAAACATACTGTAGTACTGTACAGTAGTAGTACTATCCCTCCACATTTTTGCAAATCTCATGTACTGTGTACAATACTGCAAGTTTTAGTTATAGAGTACTGACATTTTACATCACGATACCATGTGATACTACTCCGTTGTTATCGTTGCAAAATGTGTTCAACCAGATGCCATTTTATCTACTGACAAACCATTGATCCCAATTTCTAACGTAATTTTTAAGATGTTGTATCTTAGTTTTTCTTTGTAAATTTTAATTGATTAAATGTGTGTTCGATCACTAATATAATTTGAGTTTTTGTGTTTTTAGTACATTTTAATGGTGAAATATTAGATTTTAAAATGCCTACCAAAAAGCCTATGAAGTCATTCAGGCGTAATGAACGGTAACCAACATCTGGTTGGCAACAGAGGGCGCTACCTGGCGTTGTGACGACACGACTATGGTACTTTATTATATAGAGGAATAGAAATGTTTAAAAGATCTAGCAATAATGATTTAATTTAAAATTGAAGAGGTTTGATAGATTATCATCCTCGTTATTAGCATCATCATTCATCATTGTCAACATCTTTTTGTTAGGTAATCCACTTGATAGTTAATGTAGTTCTCTTTTTGCCACTGGCTGATGACTTTAGTTCTTTTTATATATAGTACTGTAGGTACATTTTGTAGGACTATTTTTTCTGAAGTTTTTATTTTAAAGAATATATGAAAATCTCAATAGACTGTCGTCTTACAGTACCATACATCTGTTTTCTATATTGTAAGTATTAAAAAGTTCTTGTAATATTTTGATGTTTCTTTTTTCAGATACTATTCCAAAGATTTCTTCCCTCAAGCAGATGCTTATGTTAAGTATTTAAATGATTATACACGCAAGCTGCAACTTAATGTTCAGTATAACACAAGAATAAGTAACATCAGGAAGCAGACTGCAGAAGATGGTGAGGAGATATTCTTGATGGATGGTCAAAATGGATCCACCTTCTCTTGCAAGTAAGCTACAAAAATGGATTTTTACTTATTTATTTAAATAAAAATACTAAATAAATAAAATTTGTCTTTTTGGAGGAATGGATGGATTATTTTTTTTGGTGTAAACACCAAGGATAACCCACAAAAGACTTGTCAAGTCACATAGGCCATAATGCACCCAGGACCTATGACACGTCTCATTCGAAAGACGGTGCACTATTGTAACTTTTAATTAAACCCAGTAGCAAGAGATTGTTTGATAATTGAACCATTAACCTAGCTAATGGGTCCTGAATATTGGTGACTTTTCACTATTTATAGATTTCTTGGTCAAAGTTGTAAATTTATCAAAAAAATTAAAATCTAAAATATGAAAATACAGTATTAACACTAATATCAACAGACCAAGTAATATCACCTACACAAACACATAGTCTTACTATTACAGTTGATAATGTTGACAGTATTTTTTAAAATTTAACTCCCTGAACATTATAGTATTGAACAACTATGCATATTTATACAACAGTATAGCTTTTTATAAGCTGTCAAGTAAACAAATTAGACAAATGATGAGATGAATGTAAAAGGTATTTAATTAATTTTGTAGTGACTTGTTGCAGTACCATTGTAGTCCTTGAGTTAAACAATTTTTTTTGTGTAGTATTGAAGAACAAACAGTTTGCGTACTATAGCTTTTTATGAATAAAGTGTTGAGTATACAAATAATATAAATCAGACGAATGATGAAACGAACGTAAAGGGTATTTAATTAATTTTGTAGTGACTTGTTGTAGTAACATTTGAGCTAAACAATGTTCCAGCACAGTATTGATTGTGTGTTTTTTTAAACTCGTTCATCTTTCAGTCGAACACCTGCTTTAAAAACATTTGTAATACACCTACACATCAAGTATTTTTATCTACAGAGATGGCTTTAATTATATCAATTGTGACATACAGATTATTAGATCATTTAATTTGTTTCTGTAAACATGTTGTTATTGCAGTGGTCCTCAATATGTAAACTATCACAAGTAAAAGTGAGGGTGTCATACAGGTTAATTTAATTGATGTACCAGTGTGCTGTAGTTTCTACAACTTTAATTTGCAATTAAGTTTTAATTTACAATCAACTCTCTCGAGCATGCAAAAATCTCCGGGGAAAACCCATCTTCTGCAAATTCACAGCTTCTCATTTTTCGTCTACTGTAGCCGCTGACAAACAATCTAGTATCTTATCTTATTTACTTTAATAAACAGATAGTTGCAGTATTAACTACTGTATATGTAAACTTCTCAAGTACTATGGCCTATTTTCTACGGAAATTTTGCCTAATTAAGGGACGTACGGAAATAGACAAAATATTACAGAAATTTATCATAGGCCTAGACCCATATAGATAGTCCAGAACAAATAACAAATGCCCTTTTCAAATTGAGCCTAGACAACTCATACAAGTCAAATTAATGATAAATTATTGTGAAAACTAAGGAAAAGTGGTCCGTAAATCTAAATCCTGTTTGTTTGAAATTCCACATAAAATTACAGAAAATCGGGCCAGCTCAATCGGGCCCATTTGAAAGTGGACCCGATCGTCCTGAAAAGTTACCCATAAATCCTCATTCCCATCGCTGCTCTCCTTCTGTTTCAGCTGGAGGGCTAATATGCAAATTGTGATAGCGCACCGTCTGTCGGATGAGATGTTTAAGCTGTTGGTCCTGTGTTCATCATGGCCTGTGTGCATGTTAAAGAACGCTGTACATTATTTGGGATAGAGTAGGGGATTGTCTCCTGGTTAACTGCTCAATCACCACCAGAAAAATCCCACTGGAAATAAGTCTTCTTTAGACATTCGTGGGTTATCCTTTGTGTTTACACCGAATAAATTCATCCATTCACAAATGTAAATGCAGTTTTGAGCACTAAAGGCAAGTTATTATGTGCTACAGAAATCTGAAGACATAGATGGAAATGCATTTTACGAACTGGAGAAGTCTAGTACTATGTAAAATCACAGTAATCTACCTTCAAAAAAATCCACTCCTTTGCAGATCCACATTAAACTCAAAAACCCCCTAGATTGAAATTGGAATGATCACTCCTAGTAATCACTGAGTGTCATTATGCAGCGTTGAAAATGTTCTGTAAAGTGATATTAGATGTTGCACGGTCATGTAAGTGATAGTGTTGGTCATGTGATATAAGTCTGAGAGTTGAGTGAAGCTACTTTATTGGTTTTGGTTGATAAATGAGACAGCTATATGTGTGGTTTCCATGACAACTGTAGATAGTGGATATCATGTATGCGGCATCATGTTGTTGATGACCATTTGCTGAGGCTACAGCTGTAGATAGTGGATATCGTGTATGCGGCATGCATTTGCTGAGGCTACAGCTGTAGTTTCGATTTCTCATTCTTGATGTCGTTGAATTTAATAATTTAGAGGAATTCGACACTGATGTACAGTACTAGAAAAAATTATGCTCAATAGTAGGATCCAGGGGTATAAGTTAAAATTTGGTTGGCATACACTATTATTAGCTTTTTTTGTGATTCCACTGCAGTAGTCTCAATTTTTTTTATTGCCTTCAGCAAGGGACAGGTTAAATCCAATCGGCATCAAGCAAGGCGCTACACCATTACATCACATGACCATATATAGGCACATCATGACTAAATATGGGCATACAGTTTTGGTCAAAGAATGGTATTTTGAGAGAATTGGAAATAAAAGCAAATTGTATCATGTTTTTGAGAACAATAACATCATTGCGACGTTGTAATTTCCTGTGTTTTGTCCGTATCTGTATCAATTATCAATACAACTATTATGGTTATTACCACTATTTAATTTGCTAAAACAGTACTATTCAGTTACCAATACTTATATGCAGACTAGCTTTTTATTTACTGTACTATTTATTAACATTTAGCACTGAAATGAGTCAAAGGCTACAAAATGGTTCTTTTTGTGAAGTGATAATAGTATACTGAAATTTATTAGTTATTAATTGTGTCATAAAAACGAAAGTGGCTAACTGTGTGTGTGCTAATATTTGATATTAATATCATATCAATGGATATATATAATATATTTAATCAATTATATTGATCATGTGCCCAATACAACAATGAAAACCCACACTAGCCATTAAATTAATTGAATTTAAAAACAAACTGCAGAGAAATGCAATAACAGAATATAATTTAACTTGAACTGATCATGCGTAAACTATAGGTTTTGTATGTGAATAACACCTCACTCTTTACAAGTGGTACAATATGTGTATGATATAGCAATATTTGCAGAGTGGTTAATATGGAAAAGTACTTGCCTTTTATTTATAGGATCTTGGGTTTAATTCTTTGATTAGGTTCACACTAAGACTTAATATCCAGGTCGGGAGCTAACTGTTTGCCCGAATCATTGGCACACGTGTGAGAACGTCCGATCACTTAGCTCTAAATGTTCTCAGGAAGAGGATACGCTATCAGTTAGCACGCTCTATCGGAATAGCAAGTTGATCTGATTTCTATCATTAACGAATCAGACGTACGCATTTCCAATTTCCTATAGGCCAGTTATCCCACCATCATCTTCTTGATATCTGGATCTGGGATTTTCTTGTATGAATGCAACTGTGAGCGCGTATGTTGCTAGTTTACATCCTGCTTACCATTAGATGGTATGTGTGCACATAGCCTATATAAGTTAGCAGTGTTTAGTTTCTATTAGTCACATAGCGTTGTTCTCCCGAAGCCATTTTAGCTGTCAATTTTACCAGTAAATATAACTGACCAACCAGTAAAAATTGTGTGTTGGTAGATTTAAAAAAAATACACATATTAGACCTAGGTAGCCTAACTAAGGCTGGCCTTTTTTCAATAAATGAACAGTCCAGGCCTAGGCTATGATTATGTATTGTTTTTTGAAGCCATTTTGCTCCACTTAAAAGTGGAAATACCTCACGTTGCTTACGCTTAGCTACTGTAGCTCAATATGGACAATTGGGAGAACACTGCATAGAACATCCCATAAGGCCAAAAAAAAAACAAACTTAGTGTTTCTAAGCCAACCGACAGAAAATCTTGAATGAGTTGGTTTTTTTTGACAATGTTCAAAATACTTATTATTACATGTGATAATTGAGAGGGCACTTTTGAACCTTTAATTAGTTACTATTAAAAGCTGAATAAATCTAATCAACCCATTTTAGCCCATGGTAAACCATTTTATCAGCTAAAATATATGGGCTGAGTTGTGGTTTTTCATGAATCCTTGTATAATAGAGAGTAAAAAAATAATAATCCTGGCCAACTGAATGGTTTTGAGTTTCTGCAACACAATAGTTTTTTGGTTTTTTTTGGCCTAGTTTTACAAAAATTCACTTCCTTATGGCTCATAATAGATGTGGCTTCCCATAGCTTTAGCATGGTATATGCTGTGAAACTACTCTACTCCTAAAAGGTTTAAAGCCATATTGATTTTTAAAACATTGCAGAGGAACGTATTCAGTTCACATCAAAAACTCCACTACCGTTGGCTACATGTCATAAGGAACCTTATAGTAATTTATAGATCATATTATTTAGACTTAATACTTGCAGTTTATTTCCATTAAAATTTCACATACAAAAACATTCATTACATTATTACTAGAGCGATGAAGCTTAATTACAATGATTAAAGGATGATAAGATAATCCATAAATTCTGTTCATTAACTTTAGGGTTTTTAACTCCTACCATTTTCGAGTTGCGGCATGCACGATAATGGTAATACTATAAGTCATATTTTCACAATAAATCCATTGAATTGAATAAAGAATGTTAAAAAAAAAAGCAAAATAATAGTTTCCTATTGTTCCATATCTAAATGTATAGCCCGATCACCTTAATATTTCTTCAAAATTAGACTGCTCTTCAGCATTCGAATGATAAAATTTAAGTATAAATTATCTTTAATTTTCATTACAGAATTCTGATCATGGGAACTGGCATTGGAACTCCCAACAACCCGGAATTCTTTGGCATGGAGCATACCAATAAATACGATGATATGTCATTGGATACAGATGACTTTGAAGGAAAGTCTGTGATGATTTTGGGAAGGGGGAACTCAGCATTTGAAACAGCTGATCATATTCTTGGGTCAACGAACGTGATTCACATGCTGTCAAGGTCGAGGGTTAAGATGGCCTGGGAGACACATTACGTTGGGGATTTGAGGTATGTTTATGTGTCTATTGCAAGACTAATATGTCGGGTTTTAATGTTATTGAATTAAATTTACAATATTTACTCTGTTATATGTATATATATATGTGTTTGTGTATGTATGTGTATATGTATGTACAGTATGTATGTGTGAATATGTGTGTGTCGGGTGTATGTGTGCGTATATGCATGTATGTATTGTGTGTGTATGTATGTATATATGTATATGTATACATGTGTATGTGTGTATATATATGTATATATGTGTATATGTGTGTATGTGTATATGTATGTATGTATGTGTGTGTGTATAAGTGTATGTATTAACCTACTTACTTATATTTTCTTGCTATATTTTATCACCGTAATTAAGTTTTTACTGATTTTGTTATTGTTGCACATCTTTACGGTTGTGCCTCTGTTATAAAAGAGAAGCAATAAAGTTACTTACTTATGTTGTTGATGACTACTCTTATTTGATAATATTATCTGGAGAAAGTTTATTGTTATATCTGTAGTGGTGATAAGAGGTATTGTATTCTAGTCTTAGGCAAGGCACTTACTAGGTAGAGTATGGATGAATTAGAATAAAATTCAATACTCTATTTATAAATGGAATATATACTACCGTATATTCTCACATATAATACGAGGGTTAAAATAGCACAAATTTACTACTAAATGAAGCTACTTACTGTGTTATGTGGAAGAATATTCCTACAATTGACTTAATTTCTAGCCAGCTAGATGTATTATTAAGACCTTAAAGAGTAGCAAAATGTAGGAATACTGACGGTGAAATGGGTTGGGGGGGGGGGTGTTTACTTATACGCCAGACATACAAATATTGTCCAAAAATCTTTTCAAACTGGAAAGGTCGTCTTTTACTCATGTCGCCTTATATGCGAGTATACACTTTTGTATCAAGTGACCAGAGAAACACAAAAATAACGTGCTTAGGGTTTTGATTTAAGCAAGTTTTCTTGGGAGTCTAATTTTGATTCATTCTCTACAAGTAAAAAAGCAATGAACAAAAAGACAGTAACTCTGAAAAGAGACAGAGACTTTTTGAGATTCAACGTGATTATACTATAGCACATCACTGCATTGTGAAGGATACAGGTAGATAAACTATAAATAAATAATTTGCATTACATAGTGATTCTTGTTTTCTTTTTTTTCAGGGCTGTAAACAACGGCATTCTGGATACTTACCAGTTAAAGTCACTTGATGGTATCATAGAGGCAGATGTAAATGAAGTTGCTGTCTTGAAGAATGAGAAAAATGGAAAATTGATTGTTGCGATTAAGGACGAGCTTGAACTCGGCTTTAACCATTCAATAGTCAATGATTCATTCTACAAATCTGTCCGGAATTCCATACCGGACAATTTCCCTCTGAGGGATGGCTACGATTATGTTATACGTTGTCTTGGATTCGTTTATGATTTTGATATTTTTCAGCCGTAAGTTACGTTAGTGGATGTTTTCTTAGTCAACAGCATTATAATTATTATTGTCATCATCATTATTATTAATTATTTGTTTGTCTTCAAGACAAATTATTATCGTTGTATGTTTTGATAACTGTAAACAAGTAAAGCATTCAGTATTTGGTGATATAATCATCACCAAGAATTATCAGCACCATCACACTCATCACCATCTTCATTATCATTAATGTAATCATAATCCTCCTCCTCCTCATCATTAATGGCATCATCATCATTATCATCATCATTGTCATCAATGTCATCATCATCATCCTCCTCATTAATATCATCATATCAGTATCATAATTATTGTTACCCTCATCGTTCTCATCCTAATCATCATCCTCATCATCATCATCATCATCAACATCATAAATCAGTATCAACATCATCATAATCATTATCATGCTCATGATTATTATCCTCATCATAATCATCATCAACATTATTATTATTATTAATCATCATCATCATCCTCATCAAAATTTAAATTCGGGAGCTTTGAATTGGAAGCAAGTATCTTTTTTTTTCTAATTTTTTGTAATTAATTATATATTAATTTTAATGTTTTTTATAGAAATGCCAGGCCAGAGGCAACAACCTCTGGCAAGTACCCTGCAATCAATGCAGCCTATGAAGTAGAAAATGTTTCTGACATGTTCATTGCAGGGACATCATCCCACAGCCTTGATCATAAGAAATCTGCCGGTGGATTTATCCATGGATTCCGTTACACAGGTAAGCCTCTTTTTCTATTCAACAAGGCCCCTAAGCGCTTCATATCATTACCTCCCGTCATTGGATCAAGCACATAGGGAACACATACTCAGCTCACTGGGGAAAATTCCATAATGTTGTAGCTGTAATCAGTGCATTTTGTGTCTGAACCTACCAGGTACCCATTAGTACTCCTGAGTAGAGAGAGACAACCATAGGTGAAAGGTAAAGTGCCTTGCCCAAGGACGCAAGCCCATGGCAGATGTGTGATTGCTCATTTACTTCTTTTCTTCTTCTTTTACTCAGCAATTACGCTTATTAATTCTTTTTCAATATTTTCCTCATTCAGCTCAAGCATTGCACCATCTTCTAGAATATCGTTACCATAGTATTCCTTGGCCATCTGTCCATCAACCAATCACTGAATTGATCAACCACATCATTAAACGTGCAAACGAAGGATCTGGGATCTACCAAATGTTCAGCCAACTTGGAGATATCATAATTCTTCACAAGTTAGTTACGTTTCAGTAATACTTGGTAATATCAGGATTAGGATGTGTAGAGACATCATAGCACCTTCATCCGGTTCATTTTTTCTGTAATATTTATTGAGCCAGTTGATCCATTCTTTAAATTAATAATGTACATCTGTAAGCACTGGTATCCATCGAACATGACACTCATGGCACTCAGTGCATGGACCAGAGATTTTCTCCGCCCCTGAGAGTCACTTTGTGTCCGTACTATTCAGTGAACCAATGCCAGCCACTCTCATCTATCCATTGCATGGGCTGTCAGGACCAGCACAACAGGGTGTCCCTCACTCATCTCTAATGATGTATTGGATTATTTTAAGTGCACATGGGCTAACGTGTATGCTGAGCCAAAGGTTTATAGTCCTTATCAGGGGTGGCACCATCTGGGGTTGGGGGGGGGGAAGAAAAACCACAATTCGTCGGGGAGAAAAAAATGTATGTATTTTCTACATATTAGTATACTCCAAAATTTGAGAGATTCTGAGTGACACCCGACCACGCCCACTATATTTCGTCAGAGACGGTGGACCCCTGTCTGGGACCTCGGAACCCCCCGTCGGAAAAATCCTGGTGACACCTCTGGTCCTTATCTGAGAAGACCTTTTCTGCATAACAATGGGTGAGCGTGCCGCTCAAATCAGTACTGATTAAAGCTCTATGTTGAGTCGGCCCCTCACCAAGATCAGCTTCTATGAATGAAATTAGATTGAATCAATGACATTATCATCTATCATCAAACAAGAGTCATACACAAATTTTAGATGAGAATATAAAAATAATACCAATGTCTATGCTGTAATTTATGATAGCCTATTTATTATGTCTCCATATAATCCTCTCATACTTGAACACAGATAAGAATGTAGATCCATATAGAGGGCAGCATAAAACATCCAATGTGAGCTGTTAAGTAAAAAATTGCACAAGATCTGAAGTTAGAGTAAAACAACAAGTCAAGTTATTATCTCAATGATATGTAATCTTTAAAAAAAATCATCAAACATTTAATTTTATAAATAAATATCTTATTTTAAAAGGTCATTAATGTAATAACACCTAAGGAGTCATTAAGACAAATGTTTTCATTTTATTTTAATAACAATTCAAATATTTAGCACTGGCAGGTTATTTTTATTATCTTTAATATGTTTTTTCCCCTTCATCTTCTTAGTGATGGCCTTGAATATGAGTACCTTGAAGAATTTCCACTCCAGATGTTGCACAGGCTTCCAGAATCCACTGGCAGGAATGGGTCCAATGTGATTGTCTTGTCAATGGAGTACGGCAAGGATTATTCAGGTAGGATTTTGTTATTTGAGAACCAAACTGTTCCCGCTGTGTCAAACTGCTTCCACATACTAATTTTTATAGTATTCAAGTCATTGAATAAAGCTGCCATCAATCGGATGATCTGGTGCTTAGGTCTCTGAATGAGGCTGCCGTTAGTCAGGTGAACTGGTGCTTAATTCTTTAAATGAAGCTGCTATCAGTCAGATGTCTGATGCATAAGTTTTTGAATGAGGCTGCCATCAACCAGGTGATCTAATGGTGCTCAATTCTTTAAATGAACCTGCTATCAATCAGACAATCTGGTGCTTGAGTCTTTGAATGAGGCTGCCATCAACCAGGTGAACTGGTGCTAGGGTTTTTTAATGAGGCTGCAACCAACCAGATAATTCTTGACAATATGATGCGTTTTATTCTTCAGGTGTTGGAAATGATGTCTTCAGGCCCAACAGAGCTACAGGAGAGCCTAGTAGAGCACATAATTCCAATTTTCTTCACCCAGTTCTATATTATTATCGTACATTACCAACAGGTAAGAAATTAGTCTTTTGACTAAATAAGTGTAGTTACTTTAAATTTAAACCAAAACACGTAATACTGAATTGCGTTGATCACAGTTGATCAAAATCTGTCACCTGATTACTGATTGAGTTGCTAGTGTTCCTTAGAGTTTCTGTTAACTGATGTTCTTGAGCAAGCCGCCAGCGATATCAGAAATTCCTTCCCATGTCTGAGAGGTTGACATAGGATCAACCTACAGCATCTAACCGAAGCTCTAAACAACACAAACCACTTTAACAGTGATCATCAGATCTTAAAGTTTTCAAAATGTTTGACAGTAAGAAATGGCATTATAAAGGTTTAATAACAGAAGGTGTGCTGTCTAAATGTAGAGGAACTGCTTGTGGGAAGAAGGGGCTCTGAAAAGGAGTACTGGGGCCATTACAGAAACTTTATATATGTAGACTCCTGAACATGCATTTCCTGTAGACACCTTAAAACAGTTTTGATCTTTTATGGATAAAAATACAGTATCAGTGATGCTTTTCTAAATTGCTATTTTATGTAAAATGTGTACTGTGTGTGGTACAATTATTAGTACAATATTTATTTTCTGTTTACAGAATTTGGTATGAAGCATGCAAAAGAAAAGAACTTAATTCTTCCGGTTCCACAGCGGATACATCACATTGTTGAGGATTTCTTAACAGACTTCTCAGCACCTCTAAGGTAGGTTTAACTCAATATTCATAAATGGTCATGAGGTAGCGGATAAATTAGTGTTATTATGAACTTTTATATACTATTAGTCAAAAGACAGGAAAATACCTAAAAAATAAAAACAAAATTTGAATAGCTCATTAATAAAAGAATCAAATGAATTATTAGCTTCCACCAAGAAATAGATAAAAAAAAAAATGTTCACCGATTCACAGACATTTTACTACAAAATTCCTTAAAATTGGATTTTTGTAGTAAAATGTCTGTAAATCAGTGAAAACTAATTTTTTAAATTTTATTTTATAATTTATTTGATCCTTTTAAATGAAGTATTTATGAGGTATTTTCCTGTATTTTGACTGATAGTAAATCTTTCAGCTAACTAAACCCATGGACTATCGGAAGCATAACGTAAATTTACAATCAGCAATAATAATTTTGATAATAATATAATAATAATAATAACTACCGCTAACTGGGAGTTAAGGGGAATCTTTTGCATTATTTTCCCTTTAACATCGTTTCATTTTAATTGTTCTCTAATTTCTAGGTAGTTTTTAGTAATAATAATGGTTGACTTATAGAGCGCATTTCATAAAGACCTCTATACGCTTAACATAAATAAGAATACAAATATAATGATACTTAACTAATCCTACTCCTTAAACTAAGCATGGTTTGGCCATTGGCTCCGAGGAGTTCATCTGCCCTTTGTAACAACAATAATAATAATGAATAATAATAACAAAATAGTAATATTAATAATAATAATAATAACAATAATTCTTCAATAATTTTTTTTCCGTATTTGGCTTTTTAATTCCAATTTAATGTTTTATAATCTTGTTTTGTTTTATGTGTATTTTTGCGAAAATATGCTGTAAATCTTCATATTATCTTGTAATTCAGGTCTATTCTATTCATATTTTGATTTGCATATTATTTCAATTCAGCTTTGTGCTGCCATGTTATTTTGAAGAAAGATACCTTGATATATATTGTTTGCTGCCCTCACATATTTCAGATTAGAAGTATTCATTAATTTTGTATGAAGTAATAGGATATGTCATGTATTTCTTCATTGACCTTAAGATACATTATCATGTTGCACTCTTTTATTTGGTATCCTCATTTTTAAAAATTTATGTTGATTGTGTGGGTGCGGGTGGGTGTGTGTGTGTGTGTCTTACTAGAGCAAGTTCAAGTTGATTAAAAATCACATTCATTGCAGAAGCTGGATTTTTATGATTTTTACATGATTAAAAAGTTAAATTAAAGTTGAAAGATTTACATTTTTACAAATTGAATTACAAAATCGAAGTTACTATTTAATAATTAAAATGGCCAAAATTACAAAAATTATGTACACAATTGACATTGGGAAAAATATGATCAAGAAAAAATGAATGAAAAAAAATATCATAAACATGGAAATCGAAAGGATTATATTTGGAAATTTAATTGGATTGAAATAATTGTCACATTAAAATAGGAATTATATTCCTTAAAAAAGGAGAGGAACTCAAAAAGAAAGGTGAAGCTAGTTCTTCAGTGCAAAAAAAAAAAACATTGTAAGGGCAAAACATGGGAAAAGGCAGTACATCAGAAAGTTGACAAATTAACATCCAGTTGTGATCAGTGTTATTATTAGCATAAAACCTTGAATAGAAGCCTGATGGGCTTAAACTAGAGAAGAAGCCCATCTCAAATTGAAGCCCCTTCTTTATTTTGCAAAAGTAGCCTAAAAAAAAGCATGGGCTTTTCTTTGAGATAGTAAAGTACATACACAGTACATGAATTTCAAAGAAACAAAATAAATTAAAAACATGCTTGGTTTAAACAGTAGTTTAGGTGATTTAATGCCGGTTAAATACACTCCAGGACACAGATTGATGTACAGAGGCCCTGTGTATTTTTTTATGGTAGTATTTCCCAAAATTTACAGTGTTTATTTTCAAAAGAAGCCCCCTCTTTACTTTGCAAAAGTAACCCTGAAAAAAAACCCATCCCGAAAAGAAGCCTATCCAAAGTTCGCAAAATAAAGAAGCCCAGGTCTTTAATTCGAGGTTTTACGGTATTACATTTCAAGTTTTGTAAGTCCAAGGATTTTATTAAAATTCTTGATTGCATTTTTGGAGTAATAAATCAGCGTTATTTCTTTTGAAAGTCTTTTGGAAATAATTCGCAATTTAAAAACACTCGTGAATGTATTGCATCTCTAAAATTATTTGATATTGTATTTATCACAACAGATTCTGATTAATGTAAAAAAAAAAGACATCATTAAATGTAATACTGTATAGTTAGATTTATGTAGCGCCTTCTACTGAAATGGTCTCACATTGCTCGAGGTGTGGACTAGCTCCTACAGTAACTTTCTTCTCTCCTAAGGGTCTCTTTGTGTCTGAGCTACCCGGTAAACTGGTACTAGCTACTCTCATCTGTTCACAACAGGGGCTGAATGGACCAGTACACTGGGGAAACTCCCTACTTTTCTCGAAAGATGTACTGAGTTTTTTTATAGTGCACATGAGCTAAATTGTGTACACTGGTCAAGGCTTAGCAAATGAGCTGTTCGGCCGTCTTTTGTTCGGCCAACAATTATTTAGGACAGCCACTTTTACCGTGATGGCTTGACATACTCAACTTGGCCTAGCCTAGTTGGGCCTGGTCTACCTTTAGCAAATTCTTTATATTCTTTGAATCTATCAAATGTTACATTAAACTAAAGCTAAATTAAATTTTGTTTGATAAAACAACATTTTTTGATTGAATTTACGTTATTTTCATACCAACATTTGGTGGGGATTCCCAAAAAGGAAAGGCTAAACCATTGTTTGCTCTGTGAAACTTTCACTTTACAACGCCCACTTTTTGTGTGCTAAAAACATTTATACTCCGCTGGAAAATGGACGGTTCTAAGTCGCTCACAACACATTCAAAACTATTCCTTTGAAGAAAAAATTCAACACCTTTAAATACAGTCTAAAAGTCATAATTTTATATTTTTTTTCTTATGTACGCAAACCCACTCCCACTTGGGGCCACGCCCTGTGGCTGTCGCTACGCAAGAAGTTCTTCGTCTTGCATTTTGGACGGCATACAGTATATCGTTTTTTGGCTAAGCTCCTGACACTGGGACTAAGGTTTATAGGCCTTTATCCAAGAAGACTTGCTCCACCACCAGAAACATAGGCAAGCATGCCATTTGTACCGGCCTCAATATTATGGCTGTACGTTGTGGCGTCCCAGCCTTAACTGCACAGTCATCCAACAAACATTATTATTGAGTATGTTATTAGATAAGATTGCTTTTTTGACAATTTGTCTTTTAATGATGCAGTATCTGATGGATTTACCATGTAATTTTTTATTATTTTGAATCAAATTTTAAATTTTACATATAGTATTTATAATGTAGTTATTAAAATTTATAGATTCTGTCAAGGGTGGTGTTAGCACTTAGTTTGGTAATCAAGTCTAGAATGATACTGTTTTTAACAAATGGTGTACTAAAAGTATGATTTTATTATGTTATGTATAAAATCTCATCTCACTTTTTAATATTTTGAATCAAATTTTAAATTTTACATACTGTATACTATTTATAATGTAGTTATTAAAATTTATAGATTCTTTCAAGGGTGTTGAATTAGTTTGGTAATCAAGTCTAGCACTCTGAAATTGATGTACCAACTTTGACAGATTTACAGGAAGAACATGGATTGATTTATTAATAAGAATGATAATATTTTTAACAAATGGTATACTAAAAGTTTAATGATTTTGTTATTTTATGTATAAAATCCCATCTCTTTCATTTCATATAGTCTGCTCACTTTCACCTCAACTCAGCCACATTATTTTACAATTTCCTCCGACAAAGTCATAATTTTTCATTTTTGTCAAAAAGTGTCTATAGTGGTGAAAATTTCTATGTATGTGGAAAATGTAGTTGATTACCAAAGGTTACAATTTTTATTTTGAAGACTGCATGGTCTAGGAAGTGTACATTTTTTTATGGGGCAAGTTTCCAAGGGCGGGTTTTCTAGGGGCGAGTTGACTGCCAAAGAGTGTTGCCAAAGTGCAAGCCAGCGTGTTATTTGATCACAAGTGCGAGACATCACAAGTGTGAGCCGGCGAGCCATGACGTTACGACAATAGATACGAGACGTTAACGAGTTGTGCGAGGTATCGGCTGAGATTTGTGGAGTACAATTCAAAAAACAACTATAGGTCTAATAATGAATTATTGTGATGTTAAATAGACAATGTTAGCTATCAAGGAGCGACGTTGTTTTTCATTGGGACCTTCGTCATTTCAAGGCTAGGCCTATACCATCCTAGCTAGTCTAGGCCTAGAGTAGGATAAGGCTAGCGCGACATGCGGATGTTGGTACGTGTTGGTTAGTCTACAAACGTCGCCTAAAGTAATTGATTTTACCCGGCAGAACGAAAGAAGGAAACTCCGCTTTTCAGTCGTCTTTAGGCCGTTGTTTTTTGACAAACAATGACCTTTCAGAGGTCAAATTGCTGTCAAGAATATGAATTGGCTGCTTCGCAGCAATAATGTGAAAAAAATTCATAGATTGGTTGACTACTCCATGGCCGTGTTAAAATATGTAGGATGTGGTCATACTGTAGACTGTTTGCTCTTTTAACATGTTTTTATAAGGTATTTGTTGCCAGTGTTAACATCGTGAAGGCCTGTTTATACTTGCAATGATAACAATAAAAGCTAAAAAGCAATTGTTTATATAGAAAATAAGGGAAGTTTTTACACTAGGACGATTCGATAACGATTTATCGTGTAAACAATAAAAAAATATTTTGACAAATCAATTCAAATGAGGTCATCATCATGGAAAAACGATGAAATCGTAGTAGTAAACAGCGATTTTATCATTTTTCCTTGATTATCAGGTCATTTGAATTGATTGTCAAAATGTTTTGTTATTGTATACACGATAAACATATTTTATTCCTTTTATTTTCAATATGAAGAATTGATTTTTAGGTTTTTATCGTTATTGTTAATGTTATCGTTACAAGTATAACCAGGCCTTTTAATAGGTAATTTACTTTCATAGATTCTGCAACTTGTGTTTTTTTCTTCTCTATTATTTAGTTTTAAATCATAAAACTTATGAATTCTATCCACAGCCAGAATAATGCCCATGGTGCCAGCTATTGCTCCACCTCACTAATATTGCTTCTTAATATTGTTTTTTCTTGCAGTCATATTTTGCCTCTGCGGCGGTTCCTGGAAAACTGCGTCGGTCAAGATCTTCGTTACTTTTTTGATGATTTCTGTTTTAAGAGCCTGCTAATGTATGGTAATGCACCACTTACGTGTCACCAGTACTACCTCCGAGGACAAGGTCTACCGGGAACAGAGTCGTTAATGTTCCACAAAAAACGCCTATGTGGTCAGGAGTGGCAGTGTTGAATATCAATCCATCTGTACATTTAAAATCACTGTGACAAGACCATATTTTAAGGTCATTGCTTAATAGAGAATAATTATATAGAGATAATTTATTTTGCAATGGTTAACAAAAATTTGTGAATAGTTAGTGTACAATTAATAATGTTGGGCCCTGGAGGATAACAATGCTTTTGAACTGATCAGGTTAATCAGAGTAAAGAAGAAATAAATAAATATATAACAAAATAATTGATTGGGCAAAGGTTAGTGCATACTTTAGTGCATAATTAGCACCTATTTCATGCATTATTATATAATTAATACATAATTTATTTAATTTATAATTGATTAGTATTTAATCAGTGTATACTCAGCATGTAATTCATGCATCATTTACTTGGCATTGATAGCCAATAAATATTTATTATGGAGATTATTTCAATTAATAGATTGCCGCAAATCATGTATATAAAACAAACAATAGCTTTACATAGACATTAAATATGGTCTTAGATTAATAAATATAATAGCTACACACCGTACCTTAGGCAATCACTGGACAGAAAGCTTAGTATACCCTGTATTTACATTTCTACATGCTTCAGCATGAAAATGCCACTCTTGCCTAATATTTCAATGCATATGTATATAATTCTCTGAATAGTCCATGGCAAACCGTGACACTAATTATTTTATAAGGGAGTTTGAGCTCTTCTGATGTAAGTATTGTCAACATGGTACACCAGCATCAGTTCACCTAATAATAATAATAATAATAATAATAATAATAATAATAATAATAATAATAATAATAATTAATAATAATAATAATGACAACTTAAAGGGAATAGCTTTTGTGTTATTTTCCCCTGAACGTTTTTTTTTTATTGTTCTCTAATTTCTTCATTGTCTAAGTTCCCCTTAAGGTAGGTTTTAGTAACATGATAATAATAATAAAATCATGTAAATCATTTTTACTATTGCAAGGTGTCTATGCTGTATTTTTCTAATTGAATGTTATTATCACTTGTGTTTGGGGCAGCAACATTTTGTACATTGTTCCTCCTTGGCTCTATCCCTCCACCTGTATTTGAGGAAATGAATATATTATTATTTTTATTACAGTATTACATCAGGTACAAAGTTATCTGTGATATAAATTGTTATGGACACATGATTACATATAGTTATGGACAGTTAATATTTTTGCATATTATTGTTTACTAATAATTTCTTTTTTTGCTGGTGTCAGTAGAATTTTCTTTTTTTAGTGTTTGTGTTATTTTCATGAAGTTTGTGTAAATTTTACTTTTGAGTGTGTACAGTGTTACTGAAGTAAGCTGCAATGTTTATTCTTTGTTTATAAGAACTTAATAAAACACACCATTAAAAATAGATTTTGCCAATAATCAATAACCGCATTGATACTTTAGATATCAAATTTAAGTTATATTCTCAAGGCTCAGGTACAAAATAGGTTTTTGCGATGTAAATTATGACTGTAAAAAAGCCTATTTTTATAGCATTGTGTACATACTGTATACAAATTATTGCTTTATTATTGTATTGTTCCAGATTTGTTATGCTTGCCAATGTGTTGTTTAAATAAAATCCATTCTGGAAAACTGTATTACTGGTGTCAGTAGCATTTTATTCAAAACATATCTAACATCAACTTCGTTTATATTAAACATGATTAAGGTACAGAAAAAGTGATTCATACAGAAAACCGATAGTCAACGTGAAACGTGATAATCAGCTTGAAAACAAAGGCATCAAATATTTTCTCTTGAGGTGTGGTAAATCCAATTAAATTAAAAAATTCTTATTGTCATTGAGGGCAGCAGATTCTAAAAGAAAATTACGATCTTTTGAGGTGCTGAGCAGTGGTGTATATAGAAGTCTTGAAATGGGGGTGCTGATGGGGGTCCGCAAAGGTGAAGTGTGGGTGGGGGGCTGTCTCTTATACATGATGGCCCCTAATTCGCAAAATGTGATTTTTAACTACTTGACCGTAATTTTTTTGGGGGCGACGGGTGGGGGGGAGGAAGCCCCCTAGAAACTCCACTGGTGTTGAGTATTCATGGCTGGTTATATAGTGCTCGTTCATACATTAAGAAAGCTTGGGCCCTTCAGTCATCCTTAACTACAATCAGGGGTCCAAGTTGAAAAATATCCCTTGCGGGAGATGGTTAAATGAGCTTTCTTAACATATTTGATTTTATTTTTCTGTGCATGGTGATACTGTACCAACAATACCAATTATTGGCACTGACTTCTGCGAGAAAATTGATAATATAATAGTAAAAACATGCAAATACTATGAATTAGTGGGAGATTTGTTATCTTCTGGGAGATTCTGTCTGGCTTCCGGGAGACTTCCACGACTTCCAGGGAACTGCAGACCCCGGCAAAATAATTTGCTTTGTTCTCTGAAATGTACATTTTGTTCACAATAAGCATGCATTGACCCAGGTGGGACAGCGCCGTTTCCACATCACCTTTTCTGGACACCTAATACTGGTAGTGCTCATTCATATCGCAATACAGTAGTTTAGTTTCAAATGGTTTGAGCAGTTTAACTGACACAGCTATTTTAATGTACCATGATATATATACTGTATTTTAAGTTCGTTTTGCTTGATAGTCAAATGACTTGTTAGCTTTTTTAAAAATAAAAATTTCAAATCTGATTTTTTTAAGGCAAGGAACTTTGTAGTTTAGTATTTTACATTTTGAACAATTTATTTTATATAATTCAATGTGCTTTATCCAATGGTTTTAAAATGTTTTATCAATATGAATTTAAAGGATGATTTTGTGAAGGGGAACACAGCGCTCGGAAGGGGAACCCACCATTTGAAACAGCTGATTATATTCTGGGAATCGTTGCTTAATTGCAACTTTAAGATCGCGTGTAATGGTGGACACTGTTCTTTGGAGTTTGAGGTATGTTCATGTTGGTTATTTATTTTACGTGCTATTTAAAGTTCTTTGCTGTCAGGATATGTATACACAAGCGTCACCACACATTAATGCTTGTCTGTATGGTCTCAGAAATTGAACTGCTCTATTAGGTTTTTTCGGGTATTTCCCTGCTTTTTTGTAACCATGTTTGCTGAACCATGGACATAGAGATATTATGGCGAACATCCATTCAAGCTCAAATCAAAATTATCTGGTGCATATTATTAGTTTGTATTATAGAATTTTATCATAATTGGGTCTACCGTCATTTATGAGATTTCGCAAACTTACGCAAATGATAACGAAAACGTCTACGCCACACGTACGTCACATTTTTGTTATCGCAAAACTATAAATTCCCGTTTCGCACACTGAACGAACACATGAATAAGAGGGAGAAATAGGGCCTATTATTATGTCAATAATTGATTGTATAATCAACGCAAAAATCTAATAAATATCCGTATTAAGTTGGCAGAAGTTATTATTCTGCAATAACTTATAATATATTCCTATATTTGAAATATTACATATTATGAGAAGGGGAAACTTTTAATGATCATCATCTTCATCATAATCATCATCAACATCATCATCATCAACATCATCATCAACATCATCAATGGTCAATGGTCATATAGGCCTATTTATATAGTGCCTTCCACGGAAAACCGTCTAAGGCGCATCACCATCACCACCACCACCATCATCATCATCATCATCTCATTCTGTTTCCCTCCTTTTTCCTTATGTTTATCATCATCATCATTATCATCAACAGTTATCAATATCATGATGATGATCATCATCATTATCATAATCACTATTACCTCACTATCCTCTCTTCATTTTTCTCTGCACAGCTTTCTCATTTTGATATTACAAAGCTGTTCTCCATACAATATTCTGTGATAAAAGGTAATCAGCCTTCTTTTCTTTATAAGATATTAATATTCATTATTGGTTTTTGATATATGATACCCTGTTTCATAGCTTTGTTTCCATCTAATAATGATATATGATACCTATTCATATAGTTTTTTTTTCGTTCTAAAAATACACAAAATTGTTTTCTGGCTAGAGGTAGTTTATTATCCTTTCAATTCAATTTGAATCAAGATCACATGTTTTCTTTTCTTTATTTTATGTAAATCAGTTGACTATACTAAAGGGTTGCTAAATAAATCTTCATATATTTGAATGGAATAAGATACATTATTGATAATGAATACGTATAAATTATATAATAGTTAAGGAAAGATATTAGACGTAATATCCAAAAGCAGTTATACTAGTATTTTATTATATATAAATTGCGTCTCATTATGGAGATTTCGCAACCTTTACGAAAACGATAAATATACGAATACGTCATCTTCATTTTGGTCATTCGTGCCTAAAAACATTGTTAACAAAATATATACGAACAGAATATGATCTTTGATTTATTTAAAAGGCATTGATCGCCTACGTTGTAAATATACTACTGTATGGGATGGATTGACTAAAAAAATGATGACGTAACTGTATTCGTTATCGTTTTCGTCGCTTGCGAAATCTCCCTATTATGAAACATTAATAATTATAAATATATTATAAACTGTGGCAGCCATTGGGGTTTTGTGTACTTTTAATATTGTTAGAAAAATTATGTGGTCGTCATTTTCTTCGAATTGTTTAGTTTTTAGACTTCAGACGTTGGAAAAACACTTCGTGTTACAAGACTATAAACTATATTACAATATTAAATAATCTGAGCTTGAGTTGTTCAAAAAGGTTGTGAACCTTCAAGCAAATCTAGTTGCATTTTAAATGTTTTAGTGTTTGCTGCCCTCATGTATCCAGGGAAAGCGGCGTGTAGAGTTACTAGATGAACTTGGCCTAATGTGTAAGTATATAATATCAATATTTCAGGGTATTCCGGCCTTCAAACTGTAATAACCCTATGCCATTTGCTTACTTCCTTCTGGCATCTTCACCATAAACCTTCTTTTTTTCACTTGCTTTTATTTTCAGTAGCGCAAATTATTGTTATAAATATAGTGCTTTCCAGATTTTTTTAAATTTTGATTAATGTAAACTGAAAAGGTCTCAAATTGATGACATTGACTGCAGGTGGTTTTTCAGATTTTTTTTGGCAAGTCTGGATATATTTTTGATTTAAAAAAAATAATTATATGGTAGAGTTTGAAAACGATAAATTCTATTGAATGCAGTTAATAACACTCGGTTGGGTTAACATGTCTAGCCCTGAAAAATTGATGTACCGTACTAACCTTTAGAGTTTTTTCAAGGGAAGGAATATAACATGAGAGGTTGCCATTAATATGCTTTTTAAAAAAATAAAACATCAGTAATGATCAGTAGAAATTCACTCAAAAAACTTAGGGAGTGAGATGCAAATTTATGATTTCCGGTCCAATTTGGAGAATGGATGTAGATGAAGCTTACACTCCTAAATGTTAATTACAAAATTTCAGCTCATGTGCTTGCCAGTAGAGTACGATCGGTAATAAATACTATAATTAACAATGATCACAAGGGATACATTCATGGTAGATTTGCTGGTGAAAGTAGATTAATAGAGGACCTACTTGAATATATAGACACAAATAATAAAGGAGCTTAATTTCTATTGACTTCGAAAAAGCCTTCGACTCTGGAGATAGAAATTTCATGCTCAAATCTCTAAAATGTTTTGGCTTTGGCAAACAATTCCTACCTGGGTAGAGGTAATGTACACCGATACACAGTAGAGCTTCTCTATTAATAATGCCTAGACATCTGAGAGTTTTATTATGAACGGCGAGATCCGCCAAGGATGCCCTCTGTTCTCTTTATTATTTTGTATTAGTTGTAGAGTTAATAGCAATTAATATAAGAAACAATCCTCTGTGTAAAGGCATTAAACTACCGTTTTCAAACGAGGTTCTGAATACAGTTAAAATAGCTCAACTTGCTGATGACACTGTGATTTGCGCAAACGATGAAAATAGCATAGCTAATTATAGAAATTGAATCGTTTTGTGAGGTTTCAGGTTTGAAACTGAATAAAAATAAAACCAAATGTGTGTGGATTGGATTTAATAAAAACAAAAAAAAGTAATGCTTCCGACATCTCGTTCATTCAAGAACCTATAAAGTTTTTTTAGGAATATAAATAGGATATGGTAGACTTACTTGTATTGCAAAAATGGAAAAAAAAGTCTGTAATTTAGAGCACTATAACGTGGGGAAAAGAAATTTGGCCTTTTTAAGGAAAATTACAGTTATAAAGACACTTGCTTTATCAAAACTTATATATAATGCAAGTATCATACATATTCATAAATACCTTATTCCTGAGGTTAATAAAATTTTGTATAATTTTTAATGGAGTGAAAAAAAATATAAAGAGATATGATTATACAAGATATTATGAAAGGAGGCCTAAAAATCATCGATCTCAACTCCATGATAAATTCGCTTAAATTTAGTTGGGCAAAACGCTTAGTAAGTCCTGACCTAGGTAAGTCGAAATGTATTCCATGCTTTTACATGTTTTTTTTCTAAAATATAGATTATTTATGACACAAGTAGATATTAAAAAGCATGTTTTGTGTGTATTTTATAGCAATATGCTTCATGCATTTTGTAATGAGTTTTGTAATATACAGAAAGATGAAGAGCATATGCTATTTAAGATGTAGGACATTGCTGGGTAAATTTTTTGTGAGTGAATAAACTAATCGTTCTGATACATTAATAATATTCTGTAAAAAAAATCTGACCTCCTGACTTGGTTTCCTATGCCATTTTATTGTGTTTTGGTCAAAGTTCGGACCTTATGTTCATTTTGTGAATAAATCGATAGGCGACAATGCAGGAAACGATAGGCCTGAAGTGAGAAATATTGTTAGTTGAATAGTTGTTAATTTAGCTTATTAACAAATAGTAGAAAGTTAAATGGTACAGCGTGTTGAATTAATCATCACTTCAATTGCTTGCCGTTTGGTCAAGCCGTCCTTATGTTCATTTTGTGAACAAATCGATATACAACAACAATAACAATAATGCGTAGACCGATATATGATTGAGATGTTTCGACAACCTTGCCTGAAGTAAAAAAAATTGTTAATTGAATAGTTTAGCTAATTAAATATGATTAGATATATCTCATCTGTACAACATATTGAATTAATCGTCAATTCTGCATGGTAATGTGTAATTGAAACATGTTAATCACCTGCAAAACTATGATTGTGATTTGTGATTGTTTTCTTTCTCTTTTGAAGTTCCGACGTCTTGTGAAACCTCCTGATAATGGCCAGAAGTGAAAAAACCCATTTGTTGTATATTTGTAACGTTTCAAAATCCAAAGTTATACCTATGTGAGTTACTATTTAGGCGCCTATCGCCATGGCGAATGTCAGGGTAACAGATAAAATACGGTATTTAAACTAGACTGTATATTAAAATGATTGTAGCGCCTGGTGGTTTGGAAAGTTTCAACTCTATCTTTCATAAATGCCACCTGCTTTAACCAAAGAAAAAAATTTAGATAAAAAAACATGGAATACATTTTTTTGTATTTTCTAAATGTTGACTAATTAAATCGCCGGCGCGATGTACTGGTTTACGTACACTGTTGAGTTTTGTAATTTGATTACGTCACAATGTATGGTTAATCAAGAATCAATCACAGGGAGAATATATATTTACCCGTCACTACATTTTCCTCTTTCCAGTAGCGTGGGCAGTGCAGCCGCAGTGCAAACACTGGGACCTAGGGCTATTAGGAGTCCGTTAAATAATAGTCCTCTAAAAATTATAATTAAAAAAAAAACGTTTCCTATATATTTAACAGCCAGGAAGCCTCTCAATAAAGGTGTTATAGGTAATAATCATTGATTATTGTGTTCATTTTAATACTTTAATTTTCCATAGTGAAGTAGAGAAAAACCATGAGTGTATTCATTCATTAATAGTCGTCTAAGAATGCAGGAAATTGCATTTCCAAGCATCTAGAAAACCAAAACTTTCCGAAGGAGGGCCACCAGACCCAACCCCTCCCTGCCACGTCTATTTGTCTTCCAGCGACAGAACAACCATAAATCACTTTCTTCTCCGCCCACCCTGAGACCCAATCTGTGCGATAGTCAGGGTAGACTCTGGATCAACTCCTGCTATCAAGTTTTTATTAACCCGAGACGTCTATCGGTATTACCGATTAATTCTCTTACAGCTGATACATACGCCATCACGCAGCTTTGAGTCGTGTGCAGCCCTCTTCCTTGCTTATGGTGGAGCATGAGTAGTTTATAGAAAACATTGATTGTCCAATTATAAGCAAACATTAAAGTTGCACCCAGCAATCGCAAACCTTATTATAACATTCGCGAACGTTGTGGTTAGGTATGTCAGAAAATAACTTTAGCACAAATTTCCAACGATATTGTCAGAAAATTACGTTATAAATAGGTACCGGTAGTTATGGTGCTACAAAAAAAAAAAAAAAAAAAAAAAAAAAAACGTTTAGTAAACCAAAGAGCAACGCTATTATAACCAAAGATAATAAATAGCAGAAGACAGAGCAGTTTCCCAATATAGTGGAACATCTGTTCAAAAGGCATTGTGGGTAAACGGAGAGCAATTTTACCTCATCCGCGCGGCGGCGCTATATAGAAATAACAAACAGCAATAAAGGCGCCGCTCTGGTTCGTTTGTTTCCTGTAGTTTCTCCACTTAGTAAAATGTTCAAATTTACCTCATCCACAGGAGGGCGAATGTTCCATCGATTTTAATGGAAATACGCGGAGCAGCTCATTCTTCTGTAATTTAAGTTCTTTGTTATAACGTACAATTGCTTCCTGTTTATGACACTGTACGTGCACGTGTGCAGTTCTGTGCACATGGGGTTGACACTACGTGAGTAGGAAGTACGTATCTCAGATACACAAAAGTACAATATAGGCCTACTGTGTATGTGAGTGTGGAGTAGACCTACTCAATTTCCCCAGGTGATGAAAATCTGTTAACCTTTTGAAGTTTCTTTTACAATTTCTCATTATCGTTCTTATTCTCCGTCCCGAAATCTAAGGTTACCGTACATGTTCAACTGGGACATCAAAGTACCAATAAAAATCATCCTAATATTTAAGAAAAATCCCCTGATAGTTACCACTACGGTAGTCTGCAATTATTGAGACAAATTTTCACACATAACTACATATATTCTAAGTTATTATGTATGTTTGATTAATTAAGAAGGTAATTACTAGTAACAACTCGTCCGAGACCACAACATTTCCAATTTAAAATAAAGAGTCTCACTTTTCCATTAGGGATTCTTTTAATTATGTAGGCATTCTTGTGTATTTTCCTTTGATATCTTTAAATACATTTATATCACCCATAGACACTCATGTGATCGTAAGTTCATCCATGCTTATATTCGTACTAATGCATTCAAGTTTTCTGTATTTAATTCCCTTCCTCGTACATGGAATAATTCACACATGGGGTCAGAGCAATGCTTTTGCTTGGAATTGGACGTTTTTTTAAAAACTTAAAGGAAGGTTTCGGGAGACTTGAGCTTTTTTTGTACAGAGCACGTTAGTGTACATGTCTTGAAATGTCTATTTTAACCTCAAATATTTTTTAAAATAATTTTTTTTTTATTATTATGCCTATTTTCATTATTATTATTATTACAATAATTAATGTGTAGTATATATTTATGATATGAAATGTTAATGTTTATATTTATTATATTGTTAATATTAATTATGTTTGTAACTTATTGACCATGAGTTTATTTTTTAAATTTTTTTTAAATTGATTTTAAATAGTTTTAACTTTAATTTTATTTGTATACAATATTCTATGATTTTTAATGAGACTAATAAATGAAATATTATTTTTGCTGTGTGTTTCAGTTGACTGGACATGATGACATTTGGAGAGGTTGATTATTTCATTTATTTTTTGGTTTGTGAGAAAAACCTTGTGACTGACAGGAATTCAACACTGGGATAGGAAGGCAAAATGTAATGATAACGCTACCTATCTATATAATCATCCGAATATTACTTCTCAAAAATGGCCCAAACCCGACATTTTCAATAATATTGAAGACATCTTAGTGGTGTCGGATGACGTTTGGGGTCCATGCCTGGCCGACGGTTGACCCTTGATCCCTCCACCCATGCACAATATATGAAATGCAGATGTTAACTTTATTTTGTTTGAGTTTTACAAATATGCCATAAAGAGATGATTATGCCATTTTTGTTCTAGTACTTGGGGTGATATTTCTACTCAAAAGTGTAGTTATATTGTAGATTGCTGACTTCACTGTCCTGATTATGATAAGTTCGACTGCTTGCTGAAACAATTTTTTCCAAAAAGAAAAATCTGTGCTAGTTGAAACTCTAACTTTAATTTTAAATGAATCAATACTGACATTTGTTAATATAATTGCCTCAAACTAGTCATTCATTTTAAAATACAATTTATTTTGATCTGTGCGCCTACCCGACTTTAGATCACTTTATACTCGCTAGCATGATTGATTTGCTTCAGCTCTCTTTCATTAATAATAACACACTTAAGTGAGTTGTATACCACCTTTTCATTAAACCGAGAAAGTGTTTTTAAAACTTAAGCCTAAACTGAAATTTTCGTTGGCGATTATAGTCCTACTTGTTTTTGGAACAACAATGAGTCGGGCAATCCAAAGAGCTGCAACTTACTATACACAACTTAAAATCGAAAAACCAAACTTCAAAACTAATTCCATATAATATATAAACTAACAATTATTTTAATCTTTTTCTGCCGACTTGTCAACTTGCATCAAAACAATAATTTGTTAGTTGTTTTTGGCAATGTAGTACAAACTTATATTATGTTCGCCTAAAACGTATTTCTAACAAAAATGATTTGTCGGAAGCAATTTTGGAATTAAAACGCTGAAGATATTAGATAAAATATGCTACCAGTATAGATACGTCTCAATGCCTACGCTCAGTGATTAAGCCAATGGAGAAAATCTTTATTTTTAGTTTTAAAAGTGGCATCAATCCAAAAATTATAACGATGCGTGCTTCTTATCATTTTAGTCTTAATATACATTTAAAACATATATCTTTAAGTAATGTATTTATTTGGGTAAACTATGTCTGTGGTCGTTGGTCGACGCGATTCCATTGAGAACGCAATGCGACAACTCACGCACAACTGATCTTTTTAATGACAGTTCGCTCATTCTGCCATCGAAAATCAGCAGAGCAGACGGCTTCGTATCGTCAAGCGCTTACAGAGAGCGGAAATATATTCGTCACTGACGATCTTGCGATCGTCATAGCCAGTGTGTGTCGGCCTAAAAATCAATTTTATGTTTACAATTAACCCACATTATTCTGTAGAATTGCGGCGCCACTGTTATTACATTTGTTCGATTTTATGGCTTACATCGTAATTTAATCCTAAACGACAACTCTCTTCTTTCTAGGCTTTGCGAAACAGATCAGTAAATGAAACATCACGGTTATAACATTAAAACACAATATTAGGGCTATAAGGCAATATACTTATTTTGACCTAAGAATATCTAAATGATGATGATGATGATGACGATGATGCAGATGATGATGATGATGATGATGTCGATGGCAACACCGTCGCGGTGGCGACAACGACGAGGACACCGAGAAAACGGAGACTAGGATGAGGACGGGGATGAGATCGAGGACGAAGCCGAAGACCAAGATGACGACGACGACACACCGAAGACAGATGAAAATGATAATTACAATGGTAATGATGATATTATATATAAACAAATTTATTCAAAACACCATTCACTCAAGTGTGATGAAAATAACTTTACAAGAAATGGCTCAGTATAATTTAAAGAAATACTGTCTGTGCTGTGCTAATAACCAGTAATAACATATCTCATAGCTGTATTTATACCGTTGTGTCAATAAAGTTTTAATCGTATCGCATAATAATAATAATAATAATAATAAACTCTCTATGTTTTAAGCATTTATCATTGTATACCAAAACTAGTTTTGTTTTCAAAATGTTTCTCATTAGATTGATAACATTGATTCTTTTTAATAGAGCAATTCAATATTTAATTTTAGTAGAGGGCGAGTTAGCACAATGGATTATGGAGTTCAGAGCATTCTAATGCAGTTCTTGCGCGTATCCTTTGATTTAATCGACCTTTTCGATAAGCCCCACCCCTTTGACATTGTTGCTAAGGTCCCATAAAACGGTAGTGTGAAAACATCATATGAAAACATACGCAAACCCGTGCGTTTGTGTGTGTGATTGTTAGAATACGCGCGTATTCATGGCAATGTTCTGATTGGTGAGTTGTTGATTTACATGCCGCAATTGTCTATTACCTAGTCCTTCAAATAATATTTTAAACCGTTGGTTCCATCTGACTAAAATCCCGTAAGTACATTTAATTGCATTTTAATGTAAAATGGAATATATGTTTGCATTTATTGAATTTTACCACAGACAGGGTATTGGTAAACATAAAGGTAAAAACCATGGCATATACTGATATGAAAAAAAATGGTGTACAGTTATAAAAAGAACAATTAATTGCTACATTTTATACGTGTTCATAGTTTTGCTGTCATGAAACGTGAACTTTGATTATATTCAGTTTGAAATTGCACGCCTCTTTTTTTATTTATTTTTTGTAAAAATGTAATTACGCACTTGAGCCTAAGGCATATATCTTGTATATTAATTCATGCAGTGATTTCAAGTGTCTCCTACGGCTCATGATCAAACCGATATTTTGATAACATTTGTTACGTCTAACCTTGAAGTTCAATACATAAACTCGTTGATAAAATGTTGTTTTTTGTGTCCTAAACATTATTAGGTGAACAAAAATGCACGAAGGAATAAAAACAGAATTGGTTTTTGTATACTATACAATATTTATATTATAATAACTTTATTTAATCATGAAAAGGCTTGATTACCCGGGGGGTATATACAAGTTCAAGATTGCCATGTTTCTACGGTAACCAAACGTATGAAAATAGAATATAGCAATACGAAATTAACCAAATCTCTAACAATAATAAAACTTATTTTGTTTTGCTTCAAACCATTTTTAAATTTTTTTTTTCAGGACTTCACACTGGATTTAAAGAAATTTACCGGGAAAGTGCCATTTATTTGTTAGCAAGCTTTTTAGTGTTAAAAGGGAATTACCTACCTTGAAATATATCCCTTAGTATGAACTTAAAGTGTAAAGAAAAGTACATTTGAATTATAAAATAGAACATAGAACATCAATAGAATATTTATTGTCTTAGTTAAGTT
>NW_022698213.1:176835-184546 GCF_011630105.1 Anneissia japonica
ATAATGCACGGTACAGTGCTTTATAGGTAGAGAAATGGAGCGAAGTATAAGAAACTGTGACCGTGATAAACAACGACAACCCAACATTAAATACATTTGAATTAATGTACAGCTGACACAATGAGATATTTCTATGTGATTGTCCTCGTAAAACTGAATGTTTTATTACGTGGCACAAGAACAATTGACCGATGGCGGCATTGCCTTTAATCAAAGTTAGGTATTCAATTTAAGAGTTTTTTTTTTATTGCATTGTTACTGCAAATCTATAATAACATTAATATCTTTGCTTGCGGATAAAGGTTGATGTATATTGTATATGTGCTTAAAAGAGCTTTTCTCTTTTATTACCATGTCGTAGTATTATACAATTCTGTTATTGTTTTCTGCTACTAGAAAATGTAGAAAAAACTTTTTTTCTACATTTGAGTCTGTAAGCTTTGGTTCCATTGTGCAGTTTTGCACTTGAAAACGGAGTGATTATCAATCATTATTCATCTAGGCCTGTATCACCATTCACATTAATACGTGTCTGGATATTGAATCTACAATGTAAAGCCGGGCAATCGTACGACTCATACGACGAATCTAATTCTGGTCCCTACGAGCGCTAGACGACGCGATACCGTCTACTAATTCATTAAGGACGATCCGTTTGCACGCGCTTCGTGGCGTTGCGTTCTCCAGAATCGCTTCGGCCCCACGGCTGTACTGTTCTTTTCATTGGATATTAAAAATAATTTTCTCAACGATGTTAAGACTCCGGACCCCCACCTTTTTATTTACTGTTGATAGTAATCTTAAAACAAAAATAATTATACTGGATCAACCTACCCACAGACTATTTGAATAGCGCCCACAACTTGTAGTAGCATCATCACCACATCGGATCCAGGTGTTATTAAAAGACTTGCTTTCTTCATATTATTATGTAAGTAATTTCAAAATTTAGAATACTAACGATAATTAAAAGTTATAATTGTTTCAAACTGTATATTTAAAAGAACTCCATATTGCATATCATATTGATGACTTTGGATAATAACAACTAAGACCGTATCAAAAAGCTGTATGCTTATTAGAACACAAATTGTATAAGCTGTCTTTAATGCCAACATGTACTCGGCCTATAGAGGAGGGGAAATATCTATGGTTACCCGTCATTTTTGGACTAGTTTGACCCTGTGGACGAAGACAAATACGGGCGTTATACCCTGCATTCCATTCCAGCAGTACAGGTAGGTACCACCAGCTGTCATGAAGATATATCCGTGCACGTAGCTTCATGCTCTTAAGGCCAACTCAGACAGCGTCGTGCGACGCAGCCCGACGCGATTTGTTGTCGCGTCGGGCCTGTGTTAGTTAAACGCAGACGCGATGGTGTGCGTCGGTGGCAGTCGCGTCGGAGAATATTAAACATGTTTAATTTCTCTCACGACGGCTTAAGACTGTCCCCGACGATAAATCGGGTCGGGCTGCCTCGGTCGACTCTGTCTGAGTTGGCCTTTATAAACATGAATGTTAAGTCGGGCACTCACTGCGCCCGACGTCCGTCGGTCGACGCGATTCTATGCTAAACGCAACACAACGACGAGTCCGCAATGTGTAGTTTTTAATGACGATCCGTTCAGACTGCCACCGACAATCAGCAAATGGCACCGTATCACAGGACGCGGAGTTGGATTCGTCGGCTGAGTGAGTGTCCGGCTTTACACCCAACCGTTGGCGTACTGTCGGGTTAAATTATTATCCTGTTTTAAATATTGAAATGTATTCCGAATTGCAAAATACTTTAAACGTATCAATAGACGGCCAATTTAATAACTTCTACGAAAAAATACATATCTCCGGCTATAGCAAGAATACCTTCGCTGTTGAAATTGAAGTGTAGATATATAACAATGTAAATTGACTTGTCTATCAATTATTCGAGTATTGTAATGTGCAAAAATTTGGAATATTTTTTAAAACAGAAATTAATGATGAATAAATTCATCTGGTTCCAAGTTAAATTTGTTCAAGTTTTTTCACTTTTATGTTGAACCATAAAACGTAGATAACAAAAGTTTACCTGTAACGTTTCATTGGCAAATTGCCAACTTCTTCAGACTGAAGAAGTTCTCTATAATGGTTACTGATCATGCAGTAGAGAATAATCATGTTCCAAATTGGAAGGGCACTCATTGCAACATAATCCAACATAGAAGGAAAATAAAAGAGGAAATCTCAGAAAAAGGAATCAAAACATCAACAGAGACATCGGGGGATACGACTTGCCGCACATATACGATGGTTTGGTGGAAAAAAGTACAAACAGGAGGGGGCCCCTGAGACGTACCACCGTTAAAACATCAAGGGCGGTTGGTGGCGCAATTCAGTGCAACTTGGACCAAACCCGGTTATAGCACAGGCGTCAGTCTGAAGAGGTTGTTGGCCAGTGAAACGTTACAGGTAAACTATTGTTATCTACGTCTTAGGTTCAAGATAAAAGTTTTAAAAAAATTTAAAAAAAAAATCGAAATTAATTAGTTGTCTATAGCACGGTTACATTTGTTGTTCGCCGAGTTTAACATTGTCTATAGTTCCACCAGTCTGAAAGGAATTATTAAATGGGGTTTGATGTTACTCTATACATAGACTGCAAAGAACATCCAATCAGAATTAGAAATTGGACTGGTGTAACTGTAGCAACTGCCTTCAAGTTAATGCACTTTTAAGAGCAAAGTTCAGTAACACTACGGTAACGATAGTAATAAAGATGATTTTAGCCAGAATCGGTGCCATGATGAATTTCAATCAAATCAATAGAATAAGATAATCAGAAATGGTACTAGAACACTCTATATGTATTAACTGGGCTTCGTGTTACAAGTATAGAAGCTGCATTATTCATGCGCTGAAGTTGCTTTTTATCACTCAACATGTACTTCACCATTCAATGGCATTATGAGTTTAGAATAATCACACCACCATTATCGTATCTTTCAAAAATACATGTATTCAAACTTCGTAACAGCCCAATAGCAAAACCCTTGATAAGGGCATTGAATTAGACCATGCGATGCGATACAAAACTCTTAGGGTATAAATTAAAGTAAAGCGCCATGTATTCGTGATCTATTTGAATGATTGTGTGGTGTTAGAGTCAACAGTTGAATTATTCTAGAAACACGTGAAACCTTTATTCAGTCTTTATTCATTCCATTCATTCATTCATTCATTCATTCATTCTATAAACAATTCATACATTTATTTTCCACGAGTCTGGAATAACTCAGACTTAATTGGTGATGAACCAGTGCTGGTTAGGTTGGTGTGTATCCCAATATTATTTTCTGGGTGCAAGCCATTGTTTCACCGTCCTTAGAAACGCTGCTGGCAGTAGGCGTATATATTTCATAGTTTTTACAGATATAGATAACTATTGTCATAATAATACAAGGTACAATTATGAAATTTGTTACTTTTATATATTTTTGAACCAATGATACAGAAAATTAGCCATGTTATGTTAGTTACAAAAAACGGTGATAATTTTGTGACCGTAACCACTTCAACAATCGTTTCAAAGCAGTATCCTTAAATGTAAATAAAACAGTTTGTCAATCATACTGCCTTGTGTCTTCTTTATGACTACGATTACAATCAGCAGCAGTACCAGTGCGTACGTCCGTAATGTGTACAACACTGTACTGTACGTATTTGACTATGATTGATTGTATATCATGATATATGCTTTTTAATCGTTCCTTGTTCTTTTGATATTTTAACGGTGCGGTTTGCAAAATGAATGTAAACCCATTTTTTAAAACTTTTGTCTGTTACCCACATCTTGTGTCGGGCTCTCAGCCCATGGTGTCCTTGGTACCCCTCTGGCCATCTGGCCATTTTCCGATTTGTTGTGCCGAATTTGTAATAAATAAATAAACAAATACTAGCTATCTGTAGCTATAATGCCTAATTATGATAATTATAATCAAGAATAGAAGGTGAACATGGACCTTCTATTCAGTCGATAAGACATGGACCAGATCGAGTACAGCATCAACAGTCTAGACTTTTTTAAAAGAAGAAAAAAAAAATAGAAAGAAAATATGGACAGTTGAAGTACATCTGTTTTGGATTACTGTAACCGATACAATTTTTAGGCTTTTGTCCGGCTATGAACCGATAGCTGATTATTAATTATGAACCGGTTAGGCAGTTATTCTTAGGATTGCTTGTCCACTGGCACCTGTAATACAGAGATAGGGGAAGCAATCAATCAGTGTAATTGTCACTTTTAACTTGTCTGTTTTCCCATTATTTCCACTAAAACCGGGGCAAGTTTTCACAGTGACATCTGCCTTGTCGGAAACAGAGCTTCTCACGAGGAGAATGACTGCTAACAACTTCGAAGGCGACCGGCTTTCTTGAGCTCAAATCATGAAGCTACTAAACAGATGTGTACAATCCCGATTTGACATGAGTAGCTTGCCGAAGGCTTCTAGTGGACTATGTGGGGACAAATCTGAAAGACATTTTCCGGCAGTTAATCTGTTGGTCTAATCGAACTGTAATTGGAGGTGTTCGCAAGTCTGGCTTAAGTTAAATGCAAATGAGATAGGCCTATATCAATATTTAATTTTAAACATAATGGGTTTACAATAATTTATGTATTTATACTTACGGAAATTTGCAATTGATGATTATATTATTTGTATCTGCATCTGTTAATTTTTGAGCAAATTTATTGTCAAGATATTCTCTTAGGATCGTAGATGGTACTGTACCTACGGATCCTCATTATTAATCTAATGGCAGCATCATTGATAAGGATCCATAGTATAGATATTTATGGAATCTGATATCATGTAGCAAACCATGGCACCAAGCTAGAAAATGGTGATTTCATGAGTGAGAAATAACTGTGTTAAATGTTTTAGAACTGTAAATTCCGAAATAGGATCACCTAAAAACATTTTTACTACTTACTTACTACGACATGCTATTTATGTGTACATCTAATACTCGAGAGTTGTGATGTTGTTTCTAATAATGATGGAACGATAACATTTATAGAATGTTATAATTAAAAGTGCAAAAAGAAAAATAAAGTAGAGAAAATGGAAAGAGAAAAGAGAGAAAACATTCTACTGTGAACGACTGCAATCACACGCTCTAGTTTTTTTGTTTTTTTTTCATAATCAACATGTTGATTGTTGGAAATTAAAACAGAGGAGAATATGAAGAAAGCTTTTACAAAAAATCATGAAGTACTGTATTTTGAATGATACCTAGCATAATATAATTTATAAAATGCAAAACATATTTGTATGTGGTCAAAACGGAATCTGACACTAGCGGCAAAAATAGTCACTTCTTCAAAAACTTTATTTCCAATAATGATATTATAATATGCCAGAAGCAGCTATGTTTTTAGGAAAGTTGAAATGTACCTTTTTTTACATTTCTCTAGGGAAGGAATGATAAAGTGGAGAGATTAACAATTATTGGTAAAAGAGAAGGTGAACTTGGAATAATACACCTGCCAAGTTTAATGGCGTCAGCTAAAATAAAACGGTTAAAATGATTGATGATAAAATCTCGACATGGAAAATATACCCTTAACTGCCTTGAAAGAAAAATACACCATGTTAATCATGCCTATCACTAAATTGCATTAGTAAAGCAATTGAATGTAAAAATATTTCAAACGACAATCAGGCATATCCCTAAGTATACATTGGTCGTATATTTTGTGGATTATATTTATCGATTTTGCTGTTCTCTTTCAGATTGTTTTCATCTTCAAATATCAACATTTTTTTATGTAACTCACCTTTGTTTTGCTCTGTTTTTCTCCCTCTAACTAAATATTTTTTTCACATTGACATTTGCAATTGTCTTTTACTGAAATCCTATTACTGTTATTGTATAATTATTATTGCTAGTGGGTACACCCCACGAAAAAAGTATACCTGATAATATCAGATACCCCATGGAAGTTTACTGGTAAGACAACTTCATTGCATAATTTTATCACACGTTATTATTTATAAAGCAACTAACTGATATTCGTTAATTATTCATTTTTTTTCAATTATGTAGATGAAAACCTCATTGAAGTCTTTCCTAGTGAAGGTATTGCAAAACTTCTAGGCCATTTATGGACCAATACGTGCTTTAAACCCAGTGTGGAATGCAAAATATGACTGAAATCAGTAGTTCTATACAATTCCACCGTCTCGACAAAAGGAAATGTAATGTTCTTCGTCAATTCTGAGAAACCATGGTATTGTCTCTCTGGTATGCTCTCTTTTTTTCCCCTTTTTTTTTTATAAGAACAATAAGAAGTAAAATTTTGCCCCGGTTCAGTGTTCTTATTTTTTCACCGATTTCATGCTCAAAATGCTCTTATTTTGTTCTTAGTTTACATAATTTGCAAACATAGAAAATTATTTTTGAACAGCAGTATACACTGTACTGGAATGTAGGTAAAAGTGGAACCTGGAAAAAATGGCCCCAGAAAAAAATCTTAGGTAAAAATGACCCCAAACGACAGGTAGGTACACCTACTATAATGTATTATAGAGGGTATTACTTAGTCACTCTTTATGCGCATAAGGTACATAAATATGATTTTTTTTTTTTGGTTTTTCTAGTTTTTAAAAAATAAAAACATCATCTGACATTTTACCTCAGCCTCAATTTGTTCTTATTTTATTCTTAGGTTTTAAGCAATTTCAGCCTATGTGTTCTTATAAAATGTGTTCTTATAAGAAAAAAAAGTGTACTACTACTACTACTACTAGTAGTAGTAGTAGTGCCTAATAATAATTTATACGATAATAATAATATTAATATTATTATTATTATTATTATTATTATTGTTGTTGTTGTTATTATTATGGCGATGTGTCGGTGGTAGTGGTGGCTGTGGTGATGATTGTAGCAGAAAAATATCTACTACTACTACTACTACTTAGTAGTAGTAGCAGTAGTAGTAGTTGTAGTAGTAGTAGTAGCAGTAGTAGTAGTTGTAGTAGTTGTAGTTGTAGTTGTAGTAGCGCAGTAATTGTAGTAGTAATTGTAGTCTTATTAGTTAGTTAGTTATATGCTTTGTTTATATAATATGTATTTGTGCGGTTAATATAATGTGTACTTGTTAATGATGATATTGGTAGTTTTATATCCGGTAATCGCTTATGTCATACGTAAGTTAATCGCTTTACTTGTATTGATTTGTCTACAATAAATAGCAACCGATGAAAACTCATTCCGCTGTAGGTCGTGATTGTAGTCCAGATGACGATCGGCAACAACATGGATGTAGACGGCGAAGAAGAGGTTAATGACACTCGCTAATGCTCACAAAATCATTTGCATTAATTATTCGTAGTGAAGAATAGGAAATTGGGTATTTACATAGTCTTCTAATTGTAAATTAAAATTAAATTATATAATTTGTGTGTATTTTTAAACATGTGTCATAAATGTACGTACACGAGTAACACGCGATTACGTACCATAATTATATTTTGTTCATAATACTGTATTATATATTGGTTGTATGTTTATATTTCATTCTTATAATATAAAATTATATAGGAATACTGTAAATTATACTAATAAAGTAATAATAATAAACAATTATGAGAAAGCCATGCCTAATAATAATTTATACGATAATGATAAAAATAATAATAATAATAATATTATTATTATTATT
>NW_022698213.1:184598-190427 GCF_011630105.1 Anneissia japonica
ATTATTATTATTAATATTATTATTATTATTATTACTATTATTATTATTATTATTATTATTATTATTATTATTATTATTATTATTATTATTATGGCTATGGTGTCGCTGGTGGTGGTTGTGGTGATGATTGTGATGGTAAAAATGATGAGTATGATAATATTATAGTAATCCAAACTCGTTAACCTGAGTATAGAAGAAGTTTAGTGAACGCGATACGGCAAATTATCTCCTACAATTAAACAGCAACAGCTTAATAATTTTCATTCGCACCATTGAATATAAGTTTACTCGTTATCGAATAATCGAGGTTAGACACTCTGCATTTGTCTTTCAGAGGTTGTGATGTATTTTCTAACAACATAATCTATATTGAATAGCATAACAGCATTAGTCATTTCCTTAATGTTCAATAACACGGAATATCGCGTGAGGGATATTGTTAAATGTACTGAGGGTAAGTGAACAATGCGTACACACCTTAGTAACGCCATAATCGAGTACATTACTCGACCTAGAATTCTGCAAATCATTTGTAACATGAAACGATGACAAGCCGTATATTCACGGATTGTTGTATTATCGATCTCAACCTCATTTGGAAAAAACAGTCAACTTTCACTGAAATGTCCCATTTTTGTAGGAATTATTATAAAAAAAAACCAATATTATTAATTTTAAACTTTAATCTCAAAATTATGATAAATAATTTTATGCCCAGTATATGCGTTAATGCTATACATAGGCTAACTAGATATAAATTGGAATATTTTTAAGAGCAGAAGATATTGTAAATTCTTCAATGAAAAGTTAATTCTAGCAGCTTACAAAACATGAAAATATTGTCAAAGGCATGACGTATACAAATAAATTTTTACATATAAAAGTATTTATTTTAGCATGAAAACTAATTACATACCTTTTATGAATAATTATTACTTTTCATCCGTTTATTTTCACTAAAAATAAATGTAACATAGCATTCCTGATGATGACATAATTAATGTCGAAATATTGAATCCCAACACGATGGCGTGTATTTCAATACTTGGAGTATGTATTATACTTTCTTATCTGAGATTAATCAGTGGACCTTTCGGTACATAGCAATAATTTGAGTTAAAATCACGTGATATTCTTATTCAAATGTTCTAAAGTCCAACGCATTTTGCAAACTTGTTTTTGAAAATATAGGCCCTATTTTATGTAAGGCTAATTATAGGTCTAGCTGTCTAGTAGGTCTAAGTTTAGTTATCTCTCGTAAGTGACTGCCACTAATAAGTGGGGCTGACGGCTGTTTTTCTGCATTACTCTAACGTATCCTATCCACCCAGCAAAACTGATGAGACTTTTGCTAAAGTTTTTATTGTGTTTTTGGAATGTCGTTGCTTGTACTCACTCGATATTTGTATTTCGCATTAACGGGAAATACAAATATCGAGTGAGTATCAGTTTTTCTTTGTTGCCATTTATTTTATATTCTACGCAAAACACCTAGCACGTTTCTTCATCATCAATTTATATTAGATTAGGGTGCGAACTATTTTCTTCTTATTTAAATTTATTACTGGACGTTTATTATTTGGTGAACCATGAGTCCGCGATTTGACTTTTGCATCCCTCTGTTACTCCACTTTGTATTTATGTACTCCATATCTTACTAATATAGATGGTTTTATAATCTTCCTGGCTTGTCGGTTTAAAATCGTTGATCGATGCTGGTTTCACTTTAGTGTCTTGAAAGTCATATTTTAAAAGTCATAACTTCGAAAAAGGCAGATGTCTTAATTATAAATGAGTATTAACTCGCATGTCGCAGATATCATAAGCAGGCATCAAACCTACCGACACTGGGATATTGATGCTCTGTAAATGTAAACATAATCGTAAGATGTGGTTTTAGCTTATGAAGGTTACGTTACTCATAAATTCATATCAAATGAGTGTATACTTGCACTGAAATGAATCTTTTGAAGGCAGCCACATTTTTTTTTTTAACCTGTGTCGTTTTTTTTTCTTTCTTTTTAATATTTACTATTCTAAAGTTGTTTTAATCAAAACATTGAGGTTGTTACCATTAGGTGCTATATAAATATTGGTTATGTGTATTATTATTATTAATTTATTAATAATGATGAATTAGCAAAATAATTACCAATATATACGGTACCAATGCATGGTTTCAGGAAATATACCGTGCTCCGTATGTTCATATTTAACGGTTTCCTCAAATTCCCAATGATGTATCATTGTCATTGTCTCTGCAATCATCATGTCATTTTCACCGTTACCTCATCTTCATCGTCACCATTTTCATTATCAATGTCACTATTAATAGTATTATTGTTTCATATCATCAAAAAGTATGTAATAAAAGAGAATTAATTGTTGGTCTTCATTTTTTATTGGTCGGAGAGGTCCATCATGAAGGTATGGTTTTCCTCCTTCCATAAATCTTTTTCCAGACTATCAAAAACATTTTAACATGCCTAAATATTGTCATGATGACATCACATTATGACCATATATAGGCATATTATGTCTATATATTTGATAGTGTTGACAGAGATTCAGATAAAATCACATCTTTTAACTTTAATTTTTTTAAGCTTCTACATCTTTTGTTAGGTTTGAGAATAGCACATTCTTTCTAACTATTACACACCGTGTTCAGGTTATAGAAATAATATTAACATGGAGCTAGATATGCGTCTTTTCGCTTTCAGTATTAGTTGTAGTTAGAATGATCCATAGACTACATTCGAAGTAATACATCAAAAATCTTCAAATGTTTTCTTGTTTAAAATAAATATCTAAGGATTTTAAGATTGATCTTGTAATCCAACACGTATTCTTATTTTCGTTCTTTAATTCGCCATTAATTTGTATCATTTATCAACTTTACTTGTGCTGAGTGCTTGTTGGTTAAGAAGTTGTCTCTAATAGAATAAAAATATGCCGCAGATTGTTGAACTGATTTTTTTTAAATAATATTTTCTGGTTTCATACTATGTTTAGTACTGTATTGTTGTGCATATGTGCACAACAATATCTTGTTGTTGTTGTTGTTTTGTGCATATGTGCGCCACGCAGTAATCAAATATGCGTAGTTATATATTGTAAGTGACACATACCTCCGTAGAAACACACCTTCCTAACACTTGAATAACACGAAGTTTACTTAATGCCAAACGATAGCTTCAGAATATATGAAGAATAAGATATAGAAGTAACCAATAGTCTTGTACTTTACCGCGTAGATTATAATGAGGATATGGGTTCATGCCCCAAGATGTGCTCCCATAACAGTCGAAATATTATATAATAATATTAAATGAATAAATTAAAAAATAGTATAATTGATCTCTATGCATTCTGATAATTTGATAATTATTCATCGAATTTCTTCGAAAATTGTGTTAATCACCTTACAGTGTTTTTGAAGATGTTTTCCAGGTAGGATAACGTTACGTATATCCTTCAAGCTAGATGTCATCAACTATTTAAATATAAATCATGACAATCACTCAACGCCAAGCCCTCAAGACGAAGCAGCTTGCTACAACTTTGCTACAATTCTCAGGTCACAAAGGTGGTGTATCCACGTTACACAAATTATAAGAACAAACAAATTATAAACAAAGAATTAAGCTGTTAACTTAATTAACAAAAAAAAATTGCAACTGGCAATTGAAAAGTAAAACACTACTTCAAAACATACCTATACCATTAAATATATTTGATTTAATTAATGCTATTTAATTAGTTTATCTATCAACACATTATGTTAATTTGTGTTTTATAAAGTATGTGTATTATATATATATATATATATATATATATATATATTTAATGTTTATATTACTAAAGTTTATACGATTTCTTTAATTGTTTTAACATTCTCTTTATATTATTGTGGTAACTAGGGTGTGAACAAAATAATGATATGTATTCTTTGCTTAAAGTTACAGAATTTTATAGTTTGCACCACCCTAATATTGTTAGTGTAGCACAACAGAATTTGAAATTACCAAAAATATTATAACGAGTTGCTTAATTACTCAGATATTGTCTTAGGCCCGTGAGCCCAACTCAAAAAAATATTTTGGCCCTTAAACAAATTAATTAAGAATCAGGGTTATTGGCCTAATATAGTTAAAATATAATAGTGGATTTGTAGGTTTGTGACCTAAGAAATAAATGCAATATATAATATATAGTTTACTTTGTTTCTTTAGGTTAGGTTATTAGTCTTCAATTGAAAATACTCAAACAATACCGTCCTATATTGTTTTAATAAACACTTTGATTGGAAATAACTTCGTTTTTCGTAATGAAAAACAGGTTTTGACAATAATATATACATCTTTAAGATGTTCGCTTTCATATCCAAAGACGTTGTTTCATATGTCACCACTACTAGTACACCGCTACTCCCTCAGCGTCTTGATGAAACTTATATCCAATTCACAAGAGACAAAATGTTTCACGGAACGCGGGCTAAACTGACATTGAACACGCGGACGCGATATTGCATAGGGTCTCGTGTGAATCGGGTATTAGGTTACGTAGCCACATATTTACAGTAGGATGGTTGCTGCTTGATATAAGACATAATAATGATATCATAAGCCTAATTATAGGCCTAGGCATACATATCAATAATATTAATTGGCCCCGAACTACTCAGAAGTACCGGGATGGTGTCCGGCGGGGGATAGTTTTTACCATTGTTTAGTTAGGTTTGTAGTTAAGATAAAAGATGTGACAGCCCCGAAACCTTGACTCAGAAATACCGGGATGGTGTCCGGCGGGGGATAGTTTCTACCATTTTTATCTATTGAAGTAATTGTACAGTATTTGTCCTACCTGGTAATCCCGGCCCCGAAACCTTGACTCAGAAATACCGGGTTGATGTCCGGCGGGGGATAGTTTTTACCATATTGTAGTTAAGTTGTAGTTAAGCATAACCTTGAGCTGTAATTCCTGGCCCCGAAACCTTGACTCAGAAGTACCGTGTTGGTGTCCGGCGGGGGATAATTTTCCACCAAAGTTTTAACTGTTGTTTATTTTGTTGTACTGTGATGGTTACTTTTGTTGTTGTTATTGTAATATGTGTTTGCAGGACCATATTGTAAAACAGCGGTAAGACCTCGCCTGTATATGTTATCCTGCCTAAAGATGTTTTTAAATAAATTAAATTAAAAAAAAAAAAAATAATTAACAATATTAATTCGATAGTAACTCTATTGTTTCGGTACACATTGGATACATGATCATAACATTTTTATCGAATCTCACCCTATTCTCTATCTATTATCATAGCAGTATAATATTATATTACAATATGTTACTCATCATTAGTATCACTATCCTTCAGCTGCGAAGCAGGCAATAATGACATTCCTCTCATGAAGTGAGTGAATGATTTTATCTCATTTCAAAATTCTATATTTAGAAAATATAGAGCATTAAGGAACATTACTTATCCATATTACACATTTCAAATGCAGATCTCCCTCTAATTAAAGACCTCTGCAAAAGACCACCTCCAATTAAAGACCACTTTTCTCTGGTACCATATAAACAAATGTATTTTATATGGGCCTATAATATTATTCTAATTCGAAACCAAAGCTGCTAAATACCATAGAAATCCGGTTACAAAAGTGGTCTTAAAATTGGAGGGAGACCAGTAGTTGAACTATTTCATATACACGTTTTTTTTTTATAAGAACCAGTACAATTTTGGCCCGGCTCAGGTTTATTATTATTATTATTATTATTATTATTATTATTATTATTATTATTATTATTATTATTATTATTATT
>NW_022698213.1:191125-204092 GCF_011630105.1 Anneissia japonica
TATATATAAGATAAATAAATAGATAAGATAGATAAATGTATGTTTCAATGGCTGGCGACGAACATTACACATACCATACAGAGAGCGATCATCTCGATTCGTGCTTCCATGACGCTCTCAATCGTTGGTGCGTTGTCGCGCTGAAGGTATTCATAATTCAGATTACAGATAGAGAAACTGGAATAATGATATAGGTTAAAATTTTTTAGAAATTTACCTTTACCCTTTTACATATCTAGTGACTTTTAAAGAAATTTGCTTTCAAACTTTCAAATTCGCTACAAACTTTTATGAGAACAAAAAAAAAAATGCTGTAGAGCAATGGTTTTGAGGTCAATTTCATGGTTAAAATTTAAATGCAAATGCTTTACTTTTCCAATTTTCTATGATGTTTTACTCTCGAGATTAGTCTTGATTTGCATGGACTCAAGAATACGTGAAACTGTAAGGCTATATAATTATGTATTAGCCTAGGCCTAAACTTTTTGGTTGACTCTCAGAACGGTCCATTGGCCGTCAAAGGCAACATACGTCCTGTCGTGTCCTGTCAGTGTGAAAGGCTTAAAAGAAACACAAAGCCTAGTTTGTGGTTTTTAGTAGTTCCGTTACCTCTCTTTCCCTGTTCATTAAGACACTTGTCTTGTAGACCTAGATCCTCTGTTCTTTCCATACCATCGTTATGTAGGTGGGTTTGTCACGAAGCGGTATTAGTTTGCCAACACCCAATATCGTTTCTAGATCAATCATTCTGTAGGGAACCCCTGAAATGGTAAATACTAAACATTTATTTTTACGACAGACGTAATGCAACTTATGGAGGGTGTATCTTTACGGCGCGCTAATGCACTTCCGTTCCCGTTCCAGTAACAGCAATTATTTCAAGTGTATATGTCCAATATGTCCATTTGAACCTATTCAATTAAATTCAATTCAACGTAACATTTATTTCTCTTCTGCACTCACGAAGGGATAAATACAGCCCTATTTCAACACTTACGCAGGTGGATGTATTCACTGTCGTGGTCTTAGTTCCAACACTAAACTAACAAGAAATTTGTTCTAGAACCCGACAGCAATGTATTATTACACTTATTTATCGGAGAGTTGAGAGATAGAGAAAGACGAACGTGAAGACATTCGTGTTTTATCAGTAACGGAATTGTATCCGCAATTATTTTGATTTTTTTTTTACAGATCATACAACATCACTACATAAATACTATAATGATGATGATGATGGTTAAGGTGAAAATGTATTTTCGGAGATTTTGTTTATTCGTTTAAAATGAGTTGAGGGTTTATCATATTGATCATATTTTGGGAAGCCTGTTTTCCAAAAGAAAAAAAACATATACACCGCGTAACCGTTCCCGATTCGACTGACCAATCATCGTCGAAGAAAAAGCTATCGGTGACAGCGTATAACACTTTTTATGCAAACCGAACTTTATTTGCAGTGCATTAAAAAGTAGTGCTGCTCCACTACTCATGTACAAACGAGTGTGAAAAATCAATTGCTTCATTCGGATTCGAATTTCCCAATGACGTCCAACTGACCCTGTGGATTAAGGTGTACATGGCCAGCAGGAAAGTGCCTGGTACATTCGTATCCCATGTTGGGGCAACTTTTTCACATTGGTGGAATCTTATTTACCGTTCGAAGTGTATCTATTATTATATCTAAACCACAAGAGGTTTTAGAGATATTGTACTCATTATTGCACTGTGATATAAAGGATAATCTGTACTGCTTTATTACTGAAATATATATTGAAACTGTAAACATAGTTCTATGCTTCTATGATTTATAGGTAAAATATCTATTCTATCTCACAAGAGTTCGTCTATATATAATGCCGCTCTTTTGTGTGTAGTAACATACGCACGCGTTCTAAGCATAAAAATAATTAGTCTAAAGTGCAACCAATTATCAATAAATCAACATATTCCTTTTACTTAGAAAAAACGCGCACTGAAATCAATTAAATACAGATATGCTTGTAATGTCATCCCTGTGTGGCCACCCAAATCACTCCGTATAGGCCTAGAGTAAGTATAGTATGAAACATTACACATCAACGATCTCTACAAAAACTGACCGTTTTTTTTCACTCTGTAAATCATGAAATTTCCTAGTGTCACTCGCTGTTAACTTTTTACTACTCTTCGCTTTCTTTCATTTTTTGCATTAGAATCTTGATTTTAAGCGTTTGTTTAAATGTGTTAAAATCAGATCGATTGGGAGGCTATTATTGGTGTTATTAGGCCTATTATCATTGTCGGCATCATCCTTAGCATCATTGTAATCATCATTACCAACACCTGGAACACCTTCAACATCAACACCAATAAAATCATGTAATTAGCATCATCAATACCATCAGTATCATCACCATTCATTATTACTATTTATCTAGTAATGTCTTTATTGATTCTAACAATCTAATATTCTTGGCAATTGCTTTAATGTCAGACTTCTCTGTTTACACACTGTCACTTCATGCCCACATTAACCTATCGTCCTAAGTATAAGCATGGTATAAGCGTTAATTCCTCATCTTCTACACGTGACGAATCTGTCATTATTGATGCAATCAAAGATTCGTTTGGTGTTATGTTGCCCAACTATGTGGAACTACACGATCACATTGAAACCGATATTCGGCTCCTAATTATATTTTTAGTGTATCTAGTGACTAGATAAGATAGTTACAGTAAAATTTGACATGGCTATGCAAATATTGTCCCTATGTTGGAAATTACAGTATACCAAATTAAATAGAGTATTTCATTCATAGGTTGAACACAATAATGATATAGGTCAGACTCTCTCAACTTTTTTATTGATAAGTCACCAGAAGTAGTTTGAAGATGATGTATAGCAATATATCATAAAAAGGCTGACGAAGTCTTTTATGCTGGACACACACAGCGTCGTACGAAATATTCATCTCTTCTCTCTGTTAGCGGCTGACACGATCTCACGATTGTTTGTCCGGGCTCCGGACCGGATCCGGGCTTGATGTGAACGTAGCTAAATGGTGCAGACAGAGCGGACTGTCATGGAAAAAGTTGTGGCGCGTGCACCGTTGCGTTATCGATAGAATCACGTACGGCCAACGACCGACGTTCCAGCGTGTGCCCGGCGGCCCCGTTAAACGTTTTGTTGCGGATTTACAAACAAACAATTATCCAAGAAAAGATTTCCAGCATTTTTAATCGTTCTGTTACTCATCGTACTTTACCGGGCTACAGTGGTATATTCAGTGTTAACTACAGCAGTCACTCCATAGATCGAAGTTCCGTAACCCTGACCTTGTCCTTTGAACTTTTCTTCCAAAAATTAAATGGCGTCTTTCTTCAATTATTATGTACCATGCCACTAAATTTTATGATGATCTTATCATTGGTTTTGGCGTAATTTTGCTAAAAGACAGAAAGACAGCAATGAATACATAACCTCGGGAGGTAATTAAGGGTTGGGATGAATTGTGTGCGCTGAAGAAAGACTGCTTGGAGGAATGTATGATCATGGAAACAAGATGAAACTTCTTGCTTGTGTTCTGAATTAGGCCTATATAATATATTCTAACGACTTCTCTAAATTACCGGTTTTCCGCGTTATATAATCTCGAACAATGTTAATAAAAGGTACTTGTATCTTACATAATCTGCTTTGTTGTTAACGCTGAGCTATCGATAATACCAAACGCCCTCACATCTGCCTACGCATGTGGTAAATCTACTTATTTTTCCGATTTAATAGGTTAGCTGTATGTCGGAGACACTTTTGCAGGCGAAGATATGGTTTGGGAGTTTTGGCTAGCTGGTTTGTTATCTCACCATGCTGAGTTCAAGCATGGTTCAAATAATGGACATACAGAAACAGTATGCCTAATTTCGTTATTTTTGCTTTTGAAAACAGAAAGAGAGGATGAGTAATGGAATACCGAGAAGAAGCAAAAACAGAATGAGCTAGGGGGATATGTGTTTGTATTGTCATATAACACTGGATTTGATTTAGTAGCTTTTTTATTCGTGGAAAGTAAAATCCACAGAGCGCTGAAAATATATTTGTAATAATGTATACTTATCGCTTTATCTTGTTGTTCCCATCAATATGACGGCTAAGCATACAACATCTAAGTATCCACCACAGCCGCGGGAAAGTAAACTCTAACCATTGACCTGGCAACGCAAAGTTGTCTGTTTAGGTGGCTATTCAACCGACAACGAGTATGCGATGAATGATTCCCGTATATCACTCGCGTCACACACTCGCAAGCTTAGTCTCCACCCTTATCATACGTTTCATTAATAATTAACTTGGTGCCATTCTCACCTTTATGAACGAGCTTTGTTAGCATTAATTGTATTTGGCATTTAGCTAAATCGATAAATCTTCGCAGACAATCAACGGCTACATGTAGACCATACCGTAAATTATGTCAATTGCGCGGATGATACCTCAAAAACTAGCTCAAATTTGAGCGGAAAATCTCAAGGAAAAGGTGTACACAGAATCATAATAACTGCACAACATTGCTTTATTAAGATTACGTCAAAGTCTAATTTTACGCAAAATTTGTGCTGAAATTCGCCCTTATTTTTCAAAATTTGCAGACGGATTTCTAGGCTTAATTTTCGCGAGGAGGATATATTTTACAGTCTGGCATGTAGATACACTTGACGGTGGGTAGGCTACTTTTCAAATGTCTTGTGTTATCCTGATTATTCTATTTTGTTATCAAAATTATCTATCATCTGATGGTACTGCCATCATCACCATCATCATTCTCATTACTAATATTCAGATGAGGATAAAAAAGTGGGCGTGGTCGGGCGTCTCTAAAAACTTTTTGAAAGTGGTCCACAGGGACGTAGCCCCGAAAATATGACAATTTAGGGCTTTCAAAGGCTTATTTAATCGATTTTAAAGTCTATTAATAAGTACAAAATAGACCTACATATAATTTTTTAATTGTTTTTGCGCTGCCACAAGCATGTCGCATCTATAGTCATCCTGCTTTACGTCGTCTTCATCATTTTCTTCGTTTTTCCTCTTTATTTTTTTCATCTTCCATCTTCTTTATTTTCTTCTTCATTTTTCCTTCATCTGTTTTATCTTCATCTCTTCATCTTCTTCTCAACTTACTTTTACATAAAACATAGGCCTACTGAATTTCATTATATGTAGACGAGAAAACGGTCAATCTTGTCTGTACACTAATTTTACAGTCCATACCAAGGATAGCAACAATGGTCATTTCAGCGTTTTTAACATTTGAGGAAAATTGTGACCTTCTGAAAGAGCTCTTGTGACTTACATCTCAATAATTTGTTTATGATTGAGACTGCATGCCAAATTTCGCATCGTGATTTTAAGAACATCTTTTATTTTTAAATCTATCGATTTATTACCGAAGCGTTCGTTGTTTTAATGTGATATCAAGCGTGTAAAACGGGCCAATGTTGTCTGTACACTAATTTTACAGTCCACAAATAGGTTGCTTTAGCAACAATGGTTATTTCAACGTTTTAAAACTTTTGAGGAAAGTTGTGACTCAATAATGAGTTTATGATTGACCACATGTCAAAATTTCGCATCGTGATTTTAAGAACATCTATCTTTATTTTGAGATCTATCGATTTATTAACGATGTGATAATCAAGTGTAAATATGAATTAGGCTAGTGCCAGTAATACTGACGATCAATCTAACGCATCCTAATAAAAAGCAAACATCAATTTTAGAGCACTTACATGTACATACTTATTATCTTATCTGCTTACATCTTCTCATTTTCTCTTGACTTATTAAATTTTGATTTTTTTTCTTCTTACTAATCACATTCTCACCGTTCTTTTTGCTTGCTGTTGTTGTTCTCCTTTTTCTTCTTCATCTTCTTCTTCTTCTTATTCATATTCTTTGTATTCTTTACCGTCTTCTTCCTCTTTGTCGTTATGTTATTCTTTTTCATTCTCCCTTCCTCATCATCATTATTCTAATTTTAACATTTGTTTAAATATTAGGACGTGGATATTCCCGAGTGGATTCCCAGCATCAATTTCAGATTCTCAGTAATATCACGCCTGTATGAGTAAAAACATAATTGATTTATTTTGCCGTCTAAATTCAAATAACATCAATAAAAGATTGAAAATATATTACAATATAAATATAAAGAAAATACAATGCGAATACATGAATTTGTGTTATACAACCTAATGGTGTCCGGAAGACAATATGATTGTTGTGCTAAACATGATATATAGTTATGAGCATGGTATAATATCATCGGATAACTGTGATAACAAGTAAAAAATCGCTGAAATGAAATTTTTACAATCTACTCATGCGTGGTTATAGTTGTAATCATGGGTGAGCTGAAACGTAACATTAGAATATACCCATAACACCCATAAATATTCACCATTACTTGATCCGACACGGTTTTATGGGCTTAGTGACTAATATAAAAATAAACCGGTAATTTAAATTTTTCGTCTGGAAATTTGTTTTAGAATGTTAGAATGAACATCCATTATATCAATTTAATTCCACATAAATATCATACCTTAAACATTATAAGCAACCAAACATTAAATACACATATATTCACCCGTACCTGAACCGACACGGATTTAGAGCGTAGAATTTTATCTTTGTTCGGTTATAATAGCAACAACACCAACATGTATCTTGTACTGTATCTTTAATCAATCAATCAATCAATCAATCAATCGAAATAACTTATATAGCACCGAATTCCATCACATGAAGTAATGTTTTGTGGCGCTGAATGACGATGGTATAATTTCAATACAATGATAATATGTCATAATGATAGTACATTTCCTTTTGTATTAAAAAAAAATGAATAAAGAATACTGTAAATGAAAATAATACATACATACATATATATATATATATATATATATAGCTTTTGTTTTTAACCTACCCACATACTACATACTACACTGTGTTGAGCATTTCTTGACCATCTTTAAAACAATTTTGTTTTTTTATAAAAATTCTTGTGTGACAGGGTCAGGCCAATGTCATATTACCTTTTGTCTAAAGCCTGGTTACTATACCTCACACGCTATTACCGACAACTTTCAGCGACGATGATTGGTCGGTTGAATCGCAGAGCCTTCGCAATTGCGTCGGGGTCAGTGTTACGCAGTGCAGCGGTTGGAGTAAAATCACTGTAGCGATTTTATGGAAATCAGGCTTGATAGAAATTCGGACGGTAGGCTATCTTTAGGTCTAGATCTTCATTGTATTATTTATTTCTACGCTTATCTAGATTCCTATGTTTTCTCTTCGGGATTAGTCACATTTCTCATTGTCACCTGGAATAACAAATTCTAATGATCTACGGTTATGCATCTTTTCGAAAACAGCAAAATCTGCGACGTTATTATTATAGTTATACAATGCTTAAGCCTACTACATTGTAGTTCATGTACATTTCACAATGACTCATGGAATATTCACAAATTGGGTCAATGGAATAAAAGTCTATTATTATTATTATTATTATTATTATTATTATTATTATTATTATTTATTATTATTATTATTATAAATAAAAACGCAAATTTAATCTCTCCATTTTTCATCCAAGTTAATTTTTGTCTTCCAATTCTTCCATTTTTTAAATACTATTTAGTTGATTTTAATATTTTGTACTTTTTAAATTATTAAAGCACGTTGCATGTGCTTTATAAATCTTAATTATTAAAACAAAAATTATTATTCATTTTATTACTAGAATAATACATACTCTAAATATCGAAATGCACGCCATTGTATTTCGACGTTAATTATTTCATCATAATTGCTGATGATTCCTGACGATGACATCACATAATTAATGTCGAAATACGATGGCGTGCATTTCGATACTTGGAGTATGTAGTATACTATCTTATCTGAGATTTCGGTTTTTATTACTAGTATTACAGTAATATTATTAATATATTATTGTTAACATTTATATATACGGTGTACTAAAAATTTTTATAAATGAAGTTTTATAAAATCGATCAAGATGTTCATATTGATGTGCTTTATAGTTGAAATTACACACGAGCTTATGTCCTTTAATAGTCACAGCGGTTTCGTATGTTTAGACTACGTAAATATCGTTTTTGTCATCAGCTATCTTAATGACTGCTAGGAATACAGCCGAATTACAAAATAGCTTTCAATTATGTTTATCTTAGAACTTTGACAAACACTAAAGATTTACAGAAATAATAATGCTGTGTTGTTAAAGAAAAATTGTCAACGTTGTTGTATAGGCTATTCTTCGCCTTTTCGATAACCAGGTTAAGGTCTGGTTCACACACGACATAACCAAAGATGAACGCGTAGAAGACACGCAATTACGCAGGTGCAATCACACGCTGTGCTGTGAACGATGCAATTAAACAGTTTTATAGCAGAAAGGAGGTGGATAGTAATTACGATATATCATAATTATCCATCACTATTAAGACTACCCATATCAAAGATCCACACACATTATTAATCCAACATGCATTACCGCTGAACTATAACAACTTCCACCTACTCTAACCTTATTTTCATCATCTATTACATCATTTCGTCAACCACAGATACGGTACCATTGAAAATATTTGCTGTTATCTTTTATGTAACTCATGAATGCAGCGCCACCAACGGTATCCCCGTTTTTTCTTTTATGCCCAGTATTTTATTTTGCTGAAATGTCTATTATTTGCATCGTAGTTATTTTTTTCTCTTTTTGTTTACTTAAGTTTTTAACCCACAGATTGATCTTATTAATTCAAATACTGAAAATTAATATTTAGACTGTGTGTGTCAGCTTTAGGATACTAGGATAGGCCTATGTAGGCTTATTTTGTGACCGTTGGGATAGTTTTCAAAATGGTCCCAAAGCGACCCAGCCTGTTTTGTCAAATATACCTCCATGATAATATCAATAGTGGCGTCGAAAAAATATTAGTGTCTTATTCTTTTGTCAAAATATTAAATCAATCTATGGTTGCAATAATTATAATATACCGGTATGTAGTGTCATGTCTGTAGTACAGTTAAAATAGAATAAAATTTAAAATTGCCAAAACCTCAAAGGTCTTTGCAGCAAGCAGGGGATTTGGCGACAGTATCTCGGTGTGTCACCTTAGGTCCTTAAATTATAACAGGTTGCTTGCAAGATAATCTTTGGCCGTGAGATCAACTCAAAACTGATTTGGCCTTTCAGATAAATTAATTTAGAAACGGGGCTTTATAAGCACGCAAATGGATTCTAGAAGCGTATTTATTGTTCAGACTTCTCTATCATAAAATGCATACGTATTACATTGTACATATGCGCATCAATAAAAAAAAAACATTCTGAACACACATATAAAATCAACTAAATAGAATTAATGCTGTGTTTTGTTTTGCTGTCAACAACCATTCTTAGTTTGTCAATGATTGCTGAATAAAAAAAAAAAGTTTATTACCGAATACAAGCCTTCTTGAAACAAAGCTCACATAAATGTTCTTGCATCAATATACAAGTTATCATCTCATGTAGACCTAATCTAATTAAAAACATGACATTGATGCAAATTGTATTCTTTTAAATATAATTGGATTGTTCACTCATAGTGTAATTTTTCTAAAACGAAATACGTGTCTGAATTCGGCACGTGATAGACATACTAAATACAAAGACGCGAGTGAAACATTCTGCAGAAATACAATAATATAACGCCTAATATTCAATGGTAAAACCTTTTTTTGCTGGGAGCCTAGTGGTTTAAAATACTGAAGAAAATCCAGTAATTGTCTACATATCTACAAATTCGAATGCGTGTTGTGACGATAAATGAGCGTAATTCAAAGTCGCAGAAAGGAAGTGGTAATGAAAAGTTGTATTTTCTCAACCGATAAAAGATGTCAACGATTTCTCCTGGAATTCTCCGATTTAAGGTTGGTACAACAGGAAGGAGATTTAATCCCCACTTATCGCCGTGGTTGAAACGACGAATAAAAAGGATAACACATTAACATTGTAACAGTTAATGGCCACTGAAATACATCTCATTCGAAAAATATTTGTGAATTAGGAGTATTGTTATTCAATAAATAGGTAACGAATTAAAGACAGTTCAGTTCCACCCTTCCTGCTTTTATGCCAAATTTTCATTTTGACATTTTTAACTGGTCATTATCTATTTCAATGATGGTATATTAGACTGGTACATTAATTCTTAGGTCGTTAGGTCTTACTTTGTGGATGAAAAGTATCTCACAATAATTATTGGAAAAGTGTGGAAGGTGTTTTCCTCTGGTAAACTGACAAATCATTCTTTTGCAATGTTAAATGAGATTTGTCGTGCCTGTGAGATAACGGCCGTTTAGTAATAACACTTTTTGAATTTATAATGCTTATTATTTATTTCAAAATCTTTAAAAAAACAAAATACTCCCACCAGCAGCAAAATCAACGCTTGATTATTGAGGCGACATGTTATTAATATACTGTTTCTAATGTAAATCAAAACAGATTAGGCACCTACGATGACATAATAATAGGCTATGATATTCCTGAAACTTGTGAGAGTCGAAACCTGTTTGTTTTCAACGACGAGACAGAACCTTAATCTCTGTTCTGTTAATGGATTGTAGTGCAGATCGTCATCCGTACTTGTGGCCATGGTTAATCACAAATCATATTTTTTTCAATATATACGCTACCATACTTCAGTAATATCCACAGATCATTAAACCAGGGTGCGATTAGTTTTTCATAACGCTGATTGAACAGTGATGTTATTGATAATAAATGTTCAGATGAGAGATATCATCATCTTGCTTTGACGTCGTTGGGGGAAATACGTTAAACTAAAACTGTGATTATTTTAATGGGGCATTGACACAGTTACGGTTATATAGACTACATAAACGATATTAATAATATTTTGCCCTGTAGACTACATGAACGATATTAATAATATTTTGCCAGTCACACTGTTTGAAAAGCGGGGACTGCTCAACACGCAGCGAGATTACAATACATGTATTTGCGTATTTAAAACATCGTCTGGTTTAAGCATTATAATGGGATTATGGAGACGGTAGAGTGGTTGATCTGAGCAGAGTTTGTGACAGGGAAAATGGAAAGCGGTGTCGAGACGACCCGACGTCCCCTTGAGAGGACAGACGGGGTGATGCTGATGATGATAATGATGAGATTAGGATGAGGTTATCAGCGTTACTATGTAAGTCTATTCAGTATCAAAATTTATACTTCAATAGTCATTCGTCATCTTCACCATACAATAATAATGATGATAATAAAAAAATAATAATAATAATACGCCTACGCTAACTACCCCTGGCGATCTCAACGTAAATCAATTGGGATTATACGTATATGGTAGGCCTATAAAGAAAAACGAAGCGCAATTAAGACGAAATTTAGACAACAGAAACAGCCGCGTCTTTTCAATTTTGTTAATCATCTAGCATTTGCGTTTGAAGCGTGCCATGGTGAACCAGTGTTAATGAAGCTACGCACTTATAATTTGACCTGCCGCAAAGCAATATAATGATGACTTTTGAGATTTCAAAATAAGAGAATTTGAAAATTTCAAAAGGTTGTGATTGAGCTATAAATCATGCTGTGAAAAAAGTAGGACATAACTTAAGCCGGGCACTTACTACGCCCGAAGGTCGGTGGACCGACGCGATTCTATGAAGAACGACACGCGCAACGACGATCCGTTCAGTCTGCCAGACAATCAGCAGACGGCATCGCATCGTCTAGCGCCTGTCTCTTATACACATCTAGATGTGTATAAGAGACAGGATCACATTAAAACAATTTAACAGATGGAAATAATTGCAGAGTTATTCTGGAAACACAATGTTATTAATTGAATAAAGGGTGAAAGAAGTGAGACATAGAAATGATGAACTTACAAATCATTTGTCTCATCGAAAACTTGCGGTGTTGGTGGCCGCTTGGGTGACTGCCAGAAAGGTGCTGAAAAACACATTAACTTGTTATTCTACACACTACAGCACAGAATTGAATCACATGGAACAAACATTAACACACTGGATTATGGAATTAGATGTTTAATTATTCACAGTTTCGTCAGTTTCATGTCACACTTCAAAAACTGTCATAACTCCTTTGATCTATGCTGCCCGATGGCGTAACCACTGGGGGACAAGGAGAAAATATCTATCTTTGAAAAATCTTTCCCACCCATTTATAAATTCTCTTTTCATCCCCTGAAAATGCCTAAAAACCTCAAATTTCGCGCGTTTCGCGCGCACTTCTTGTTGATATGGGCCAATTTCCTCTAAAAATTGCACGTTTTAGGGAGTTTTGATCAATTTCAACGAAATTAGAATTAAAAACACCAGGGGACAAGGGGAAAATATCCATCTTTGACAAATCTTTACACCCCTTGACAAATGCATCCTCTAAAAGTGCCTAAAATTCTCAAAATCTTTGCGCGCATTTCTTGTTACGGTAGGCCAATTTCCTCTATAAATTGCACATTTTAGGGAGTTTTCATCAATTCCGACGAAATTAGAATTTAAAACACAAAAATATTTAGCGCGCCTCGGGCGCATTTTTTAGGGCTTTTTAAGGTTTATCCTTTTAAGTTATTTAAACACATAATAGTCCCAAACTCAAGAAAGACAAATTTAAGATAGATCGTTTTAATCTAAAAGAAGGGCCTCAATGCATTGAAAGAATATGTTTGTAATAAATAAAACCATGATGAAAATGCTTATATTTAGTTTCAAACACACGTGTGTGGCCTATATTATAAATCATATAAGCCCTATGTCTTATTGTTTTCTATATGGGGAGTGGGGTGGGGTGGGTATGGTAAATTACTAACCGGGAAAATAAATACCCACTCCGACCCAAGACCCCTGTTACGCGCCTGGTGT
>NW_022698213.1:204135-206301 GCF_011630105.1 Anneissia japonica
GGATGTGACCCCCTCTGAAGCTGGAAACCTTGTTTTTGCAAAATAAATTTATGCAATTTGCTATTATAGGCCTAATCAATAAATTCCTCATCAACCGATAAAACCTTAAACATTCTTGGAATTGACATAACATTACTGATGTCGTACACACCCGATAGTGTGAAATGTGGCTCTCTTTGCAAGCACATCTAACATCTAAGGAAAGAAGAGCTTAGATTGGTACCAGATAAAATAATTTTGTTATCAACATTATATTAACATTATGCTAATTTTCATCTTTGTAAGCGCATAAGACAGTGCAAATTATTTCTGTGATAGTCTTTTGAAGTGTGTAAAGCCCCATTTTATCCCACACATAGTCAAAATATTGGGGGGATGATACAATGGACCATCCCCCCTTGTCAAATATTGGGGGATATATCCCCCTATCCCCCCGGGATCTACGCCTATGGTGCTCAGCTTTAGCCTAACAGTAGTGGCGCTAAGTGGGGATAAATCCCCCCCCCACCCCACCGCCGTCGAAATATCATGTTGGAAGTAATAATGATTTTAACATTGCAGGTAAAGGGGCGCTCTTAGTGTCGTTAGGCCTTCATTATAACCTTATTGGACTAAGCTAATAACTACATGATACCAGTTTATTAATATCATTATATAATATCTCTAAAGACTTGATTGACCGACTTCACTTTTTATATCGTGAACGTTACTTTCACAATACTATAGATAAGCCTATATAATTTTCAACAGATTACAAGATTTTTAAATTTAATAAATTAAAGTAAAAATACTTACCTTGTCGGGTTTCTCGGGGCATGTCCCAAGACCTCACCGAGACCCCAAGCGTCACTGGCTTCCGATTACGATCGCTTCGCTCTTTAAGGCCAACTCAGACAGCGTCGGCCGACGCAGCCCGACCCGATTTATCGTCGGGGACAGTCTTGAGCCGTCGTGAGAAATATTAAACATGTTTAATATTCTACGACACGCCTGTCCCCGACGCACACCATTGCGTCTGTGTTTAACTCACACAGACCCGACGCGACAGCAAATCGCGTCGGGCTGCGTCGTACGACGCTGTCTGAGTTGGCCTTTACTCGCCCGCTTTTCAATCAGTTTCCAGAAGTACAGCAAAAATAGTTCCTTTCTTGACAATCAAATAGGCAAAAAAGTAGGCCTACCATTTTTGATGTTGTTGATAATTAATTTTATATTTCTTATAATGTTAATTTTTATGTATTTTGTACTTTTGTTGTTAAGCTTTAAAACTGATTATCTTAGTTAAAAGCTGGTTTATATTAAAAAGGAAGATATATACAACAGGTTTAGTCGATGACCTCGTAATGTTCAGTTCTCTAAATTTAGAGAGTACATTGCAAGTTAGTAGCTACTAATTTGTGTGACATTCCAGGTGATTTCCACAAAAGTTGTTTAAAGATAAAACAGATATGGTTCAGGATGCTGGTGACAATGATTTAATGTGTTTACTGTAATGTAGAGAACGCAATTTATACTTCGTGTTTGTCATCTAAATAACACAATTACAGATCTGACAGCGCAAGAAAACACAAGGAAAACGATAATATGCGTACTGGCTCCGTTGGCAGTTTTATCACTTCGCACCACACTTTGCTTCCAATACTCATTAAAGAAGCTATTGCTGCTAGGCATATTATTCGTAATTGTTTATTCCACGTTTTCGTTTGTTTCGCCGATTTGTTACACCTTTCACACGCAGACGACTGAGGCCAAAAGGTAAACCTCCTAAAATATAGACCGCGAACTGAGTTATGTAAACATAATACCGTATCTTATCACAATGTTTTACTCCGAATGAAGTTCAGAAATTTTGGGCCTTCTCTGATTTTTGTTTTCCACCACAATGAGTTGCATTCTCGTTGAAAGCTGTTTTTATCGTCTGTTAGATAAAGAGTACGGTAATGTCGGGTAGAAATGTGTTTTTTTTCCCCTTTTTTTTCGGAAAAGGTTATAAATGACTTGGATAGAATCGTTACCTACATAGGCCGTGTAAAAAAATGGTGTGAAAGTTGCTTTACTTTGTATTTTTTGTCAGTTGTCCTCACACTGCGGAAGAACACAGGAGTGTTTGAAATATTTGTGATTTAATAAATTATATCGTTTCTAGTATGTTTACAACTCACAGCT
>NW_022698213.1:206315-213633 GCF_011630105.1 Anneissia japonica
CTCTTGTACAGTAGTTCACTACCCGTTTATGGAATTAGTGCTGTATCAGTATTGTACGTCACGTTGAAATAATTGGGGATTCAATCACAATTGTACTTTTTTCACATACACGGTCCGTGGCCAATTCATGGTTATAGCATTCGTTGTATAAGCGAAATGTGTCCGGTTCGAGTCCTGGCCTGAGACGTGGCGAAAGAATTTAGAATTAGGTTTCAATAATATTACACTGTATATGAGAACAGTCTGTTAACTGTTACCTCTCGGTGCCATCTGCTGCCAGCAGTTCGACGACCATGGATCTCCATCCCTCTCAATCTTCAGCTCTTCTCACACATTCTCCATACTGTATCCAAGAGTAAAATCCTTGATGATGCTCATCTAGTTTGTTCTTGACCTTCCTCTCCGTCTTTAACATTCTAATTTCCTTTCCAAAGGTCTCTTTGTACTACATTTCTTCTTATGATGTGAACAAAGTACTTTATTTTTCTCTTCTTTATTGCCATTAGAAGTTGTTGATGAAAGCAGATATTTTTTTATCTATGCCTTGTCTGAATATTTCTAAATAATCTAGGCCTAATCAAAGAAACACTTTTTTTAGCCTTAAATCGCTCTTTGTTGCTGCTTTCTCTAATTGCCTAGAAAATTAAGCCTACATTATTGGAGGATGAATGCATCCTTCATTCCATATCAATTAACGATGTATACGCTGATATACAAAAGTACACTGTACTGTGAAGCAGTGAAATTCCTATGAGAGGTTCTCCTTTCTATTTATTTTTTAATGAAAAATACAAATAACGTAATATTCTCATGCAAGATTGATGACACTTAAAAGGGTTCGGATAGACAATTTCGAAAGTGGAAAAAAAAGCGTAAACCTACATTGGATTATTAACCGTTGGCAATATTAACCTATATACGGACAATTTCGTAGAAAATTGGGTTTGGTATTTTTAGACCTGATGCATTTTTGCGACTTTTTTTTCTTGAGAACACGTTTTACGAAAATGAACGAAACAAACGCACACGTGAGCTATACACTTTAATCATGGTACACAAGCATAAAATGAGTAATACCAACCTACTTCAAAATGTGTACTCATTGTTGAATACAACGAATGGAAAACACATACATATATATGTACATATATATACGGTATATGTACACACACACACATACACACACACATATATATATATATATATATATATATATATATATATATACATATATATATGTATGTATATATATAATTAATTAGTTACCGTACTTGTTTAAACTAGCCTTTTAATAAAATATAGCATTTATAAGATTCATTTCCTATGAAAGCCGATATGACTTTCGATACCTTTAAACGTTGGGACTTGAGTGATTAAATAATATAAAATATTCTATATAAATATGTACATTTTTTTTTATTAAGGTGCATTCACGCCGTATCCGAATGTTTGCATGAAAGCCTACAGAACCGATCAGAAAATCGAATCATGGACAAGGACAGGGAAACTGGCCGTCAGTGCATCGCGTAAAGGCGGTCTGAATTTCGGTTCGGATACGATGTGAATGTATCTTTAAGCTGTACAATATACGTAACATGCACTCTGAGACATTTCGCAACCTTACGAAAACGATAACAAATACGAATACGTCATCAGAATTATCGTCATTTGTGCCTAAAACATTCTTGGCAACATATACGAGCTGAATATGATCGTTTACTCATGTAAAGGCTGAATAGCCTACGTTGTGACAGGTAGGCTACTATTAGGGGATGGATTGACTAAATGTGTGATGACGTAACCGATATTCGTTATCGTAAGCATGCAAAACCTCCTTATTATTTTCAAGACTACACAACTACGAAAATTCAGCGATTTCGATTTTGCAGGCACTTACAATACCGTACTTTATGCCTAATGCGTTTATCAAATTCCACAAGCAAGCCCACTGTTCGGCCCAATGTGGAAGAACGATAGACCTACAGGTGAATGTTTCTTTGTCGATAAAATTTATACACTATTGCACTTGTTTTAACGTACTGGCAACCAGTGTTAACGTAAAATAATTCAGATTTACCAAAATACAAAATCTATTTTCCTAGAATTTGTAAAAAAAAATCACCAAAAAGAATATAAATAAAATCAATGTCCTGTAGTAATTCTTGGGTCGGCTAACATGTTTTAGACCCCGAACGTTCGCGAGTACAGTAAAGCCGATTACTCACTGCGTCGTACGGTCGTGCGACCGTCGCACGACGAATCCACATTTGCTTCCGGCGAGCGATAGACGACGCAACGCCGTCTTCTGATTGTCAGTGGCAATCTGATCGGATCCTCATTAAAAAGACGATCAGTTGGGTCCGCGTCTTCGCGTGCGTTCTTCATCGCGTTGCCGTCGCGTCGCCGTCGCACGCAGTGAGTAGGCCTAACCTCCCTGCTTAATACATCACTAGTAAGCAAATAAGAAATAGTTCCGTATGTGGATTGTTTAAAAATGCAACCACCACACAAACTCAGCTGTATGCTCCAATGATAATTTGCATTGTTTGGAAATGTTTGATTGAATGTATGTTCAAAGAGTATAGAACTGCAAAGGCCCAACTCCAGGGGTTTCGTTAAAACGTAATCATATAATTTTCAAAAAGTACCACCAGGAACTAGAGGACGAATTATTAATAGCGTGTGGATACTCCAAAGACTAACAAAATAATGGATAAATATTTCAGTCATTATGAACATAAGCCTACATAAGATATATTATGATTGCTTTAATGATTATCGTTATTCAACCTGTTTCCATCCTTAAGATATTATTTACTTACAGAGAAAAAATAGTATATAGGCCAAAGTTCAATTCAACTGTAATGTAATATGCCAGTGAAAAAAAATGTTTCCAGTTCCAGTCTGTCCTGTTTTATATCTAGATTCTCATACTGTAATCTTTTTCAATCATTCTTAAAAAGAAACTGAATGATGCAAGTCAAATGTTAAGGCAATTAAGACTGGAATTAATGAGAACATTTGAATAAAATTCAGCTAATTGCGTGTTAACGAGCAGAATTGTGTGGGTTTAAATTGTAAGACACCATCTGTTATTTAAAAAAAACGCATCGATGTATCCCTCTGGGAAGATTCTTGTGCGACGAGCGTGTATTGATCTGCAAGCAATAATATGATCTGCAATATTCATCTTAGCACTTGCCACTGATGAAGTACTACTGTTGTCAGAAATCTGGTTCAATTTATGGCTATTAACTTACGTTTACATTTACCTTTTGCTATATGTATTTTTTTTAATCGAGATGTAATTCTATTCGCTATGGTTTTTTTTATTATTAAAAAAGTATATGATGAAGCGTGAACGTCAATGCATTTGTGAGTCAGGGAAAGAGCAAATGGGAAAGGGCAGACGGCTGGCCCATTTTTTTTTTTTTTTTTGAAAATTGAAAAAAAAAAACAAAGAGAAAGCTGTATTCAGTTTAAATCGGAGTGTGCCCTTTCTGGTCATCTAGACGACGTGCCATAACCATTAAATTTTGTATCCGAGCCCTAATCATGATGGGAATGGAATTAGACATTTTATATGTGAAAGCACCTCCCTGCCCCCCCTCCCCTTTGTTTGGAATTCCTGGATCCACCAGTGTGAGTAATCAGTTGAGGTCTGGAAATCAAATTGTTAACTGTGTGACAAAGTAAAGATGTTTGAATAATGTGATATATATTTGAAATTCGGTTAAAAAGTATGACAATGCAAGCAGCGTTCTGAAGTTCTGAAGATGTTAGTTGTCAGTGGCCGAGAACCAATTGACCTAAAGTTACAGGATTCAAGTTTGGATGAGATCAAGGCAAACGAAAGAACAGTAACTTGATGAAAAATATACTGTACGTTTTATTCGTAGAATGCACGGTTGATAAGACATTGTCAGGTAAATAATACAGTATGTTTACGCTAAAGACAATGCAATTGTCAACGCGTAGGATAATCACACATTTCAGTGATAGGCCTATATATCCTCTTTAGGTACTCTGGAATATGGACTGCCAGCGCAGGTTGTTGAGGTCATCATAGTCATAGGAGCCAAACGGTAATTATTCCCGCGCTGGGCAGAATCTTCCAGTTCGTCCCGATTGCCACGGCGACTTCTCAAGCGCGGACAGGTTGTAACTGATTTGTACTTCTTACGGATGTAACTATCATTAACGGAAATATCCGCTTGATCATTCTTAGCGCAAGGCCTAGCATGTTGATAACTCTTCCGGAAATTATCACTGAGGAAGCCGTAGAGGATTGGATTGGCGCAGCTATTGATGTAACTGAGTATCATTGTACCATCTAAGAGAATTTTGAAGAGTTTATAATCACTTGTTAAACTTTGATATTGAAACGCTATAAATGCACGCAGTATATAAAACGGCGACCAACACAATACAAATACAACAACTATGATCATCACCATATTGGTGACCTTTCTGTTCTTTTTGCTTTTTCCTGTGCGAGCGGTGACTTGCTTCAGCCTCACAAGTAGCAATATGTAACTAACCATGATGACCACAAGGGGTATTAATAATCCCAATGATAGCGTATATAGATACATAGCCATTGTCCATGTTTCTGTGTTGCCGAATCGTGTGAAATCAAAATAACAACCTGAGGTATCGTGTTTTATGTGTATGATCATTGGTAGTACAGAACACACTGATATAATCCAAATTCCGATGCAAATACCAACAACAATTGGAAATCTTCTATATCGTCCGGCTTGAGCTGGATGGCAGACGGCAATGTAGCGATCCACGCTCATCGCAGTCAGTGTATACACACTCGTGAATTGGTTGAAAATGTCGATTGACATGATTATGAAACAAGTGACAGTACCAAATTCCCAAGCATCTTTTAATAAACTGACACCAAATATTGGCAAGACAAGAACAAAAATTTCGTCAGCAATAGCAAGGTTTAAAATGTAACAATTAGTGACGGTCTGCATACGAGCAAATCGCAGGATGACGTATATTACCAATCCATTACCAAACACACCAACTGCGGCGATGAAAATACATATAGTGAACAAAAAATATGTCCACCTGATATAAAAAATGTCGTACAAATCTCCGTTAGTGCCATTAGCAGAGATGTTGTCTGTCGTTAAAGCCATTGCTAAAATGCCGAGGCGGGCACAAAATCGTAATTGCACAACTTGGTCCAAGTTTACGCCCTTATATTTTTAAATCTATAAATGACAGGGCCTTCAAATAGCAAGACTGCGACTTGATATTACGGTATTTATGGCAACTGTTCTATTGATCTTGAATTTAATTGTTGGTTACTGTACATTGAAGATTTATTGTCCATTGAGTTCAAACCTAAAAGAAAGAAGAAAAAATAAAAAGAAAAGTTATAAGGTGTTCCTTTATTCTTTCTAATTTTAGCCGTTGTAACATTTTGAATTAGGAAGTTTTCGAATCACAACGTAATTAGCGGCTATAACATTTTGAAATGGGAACTTGTCGAAATCACAACGCAAACGTTACAATTTACTAAGTTGGCTACACCATTTCAAAGCTTACATAATTAAACAGTATTATTATAGGAAACTGTTTTTGTATTTACATAGAACGTTAATAATGCAATTGCAAATAGCGTAGTCAGTTCGGTAGGCCTTGCTCGTTGATGATAGTTTATTGATTACAATAATAGCACTTGTTTAAAATTAAATATACACTTATTAATTGTACTGTATATTTTTAGCAGTTTGGCTCAGTCGGCTATACAGGTGGTAGTCAATGTTTGTGCAGTGCACCGTAGGGATCCCTGGACCCTAGTTCAATTCTATTAGCTGCTCTAGAGCATTGTGCTTTGCATGAGGGGTGTAAAGATATGTTTTAATCCTGAATAAATATGTTTGAAATTAAACAAAATAAATAAATAAATAAGTACAAGTTACGATAGGGCACTCTCTTTCAGATGAGACGTTTAAGCTGTTTGTCCCGTGTGCAATATGGCTCTTGAGAACGTTAAAACGCAACACTTCGGAAAAAAGAATTATCTACAATGACAATATTAGAAATAATTACCGGTATATTTTGAAAAAAGCAAAATACGTTGAATGCGATCAACAATATTTGGTCCGCCCTCTAGAAATATGGTATTTTCAAGTAAAAGTAGTTTCTGGTACGCCATTTTCCCGACGGTTGATATTCGTAAATTCAAAAGCACAAGGGAAACTCTCCGTACATGGACATACAAACTAACCATAGTACTGAGCATTGGTAGCGCTACTAATATGAAATAGGTAGTTGAAGCCAATTGAGCTTTTATACTTGACTGAATCTTCCCCCAAACGGTTGTCATTGATAATAGAATATAATTGTCTCGTCTTTAACTTTTACTACAGGCACATCGTTTCAAACCTATTAAATTGATGTACTTCCCTAATCTATTAGAAGTAAATTAGGTGCTTTACGAAGATCGTAGAGTCAGTTGGTTAGCAATTCTACTTCGAATCTGGTTTGATCGGTGCTGTGAGCGTTATGTGTTTCCATAATTATCCTCTTACAGGTCATCTGATTGTAAGTAGGTAAAGTGTTATAAGATGTGATCGACAAGGATTAGGATATAGCCAGGGGTTTGTAAATACGGAATAAGTTTAACCAAGTTTAACCTAATAAAGAGCTTCTTATTTTAGAAATTCCACATACTCAATTTAATAAAAAAAAATCTTGTTTTCAACACATGCCTATTTATGTATCACAGGACAGGAGTTGAGCCAGCAGCAATTACAAGAGAAAACCCGGTATTCATTTGGTTCTCTTGAGAGGGATAGAAAAAAAAAGAAGAAACGAGAGACTTCAAGGGACAAAATCCTCTCTGATGTTCTCTCTTGTTGTAAAATTACGAAATACAGGTATCTGCATAATACGAAAAATATCAGAAACACGAAATAGAACTCTCCACCGCAAAAAATGTGCTAGTGTATAGCTTTGCAGTCTGTACTTTGGTGTCTACATTTCATTGCACATGAATATTTGTCATACACAATAAAATATATAATAGGCCTAATAAATTTAGGCACTGAAAATATATCAGTTATTGGCAGCCATTGACTAGAATATCTAGTTGGCATATTACATCTCATGATATTTAGTATTTACATAATACTGTAAGAAAACTTTGCTTAATTAAGACAAATGTTTACATCAGAAAGAATATCCAAAATGTATACGGATACCCGATATTATTGTTGCTTTAACTAGGCCTATAACAGACTGCATGGCAAGCCTGCTCATGACTGACGCTGCATGTCTTAAACTGCGGGGG
>NW_022698213.1:213750-222150 GCF_011630105.1 Anneissia japonica
TCGTCGTTTTTTTTTTATGCATAGAACCCAGTGACCTTATTGATGCAACTAAATTTGGCCAAGTAGGTATTAAGTCTTATTTTATCAGGTGTCTGAATTGCAAAGGGAATTTCGACTACAGTAACCTCCGTACATAATTAAGGCTAAGCCAATTTACTTTAAGCCTTACTTTAAGCAGTGAGATATTTCAATGTTAGCTTTCATTGCTACAGCACTCTATCAAAGATCGGATATAGGCCTATTGCTCTTGTTTAATAAAAAATAAATAAATAAATAAAAACCAAACACTGCGTTGTAATCATTTCAATATAGGTGTAATTTTTGCCCTACCTGACTTGGAAATGTACCGAATACTCAGTACATTTGAAAACAACAACGAGTGGGACTCGAACCCACGATCTCCAGATCACTAGCCTGGCATCATACCTCTAGATCACCGAGCTTGCGCCTGATGGCCAGGGTTGAATTCGAGTCCAAGTAAGCAGCGGGTACTGCAGTGTTGATAGTAATTGTTATTCCATCACGACAATCATTTCATTAACAATAAGTAATTTTTTTTATTCGACAGTATTTTGTGAGGGTGACTCTAACAGCAATGTTGACTTGAAGAAGCGCTCTTTCAAAACAATTTAAATATAGATATAAAAATCCTATTACAATAACAGTATTAGTAACATTTAAGCCGGACACTCACTGGGTCCGACGGCTGTCGGCCGACGAGATTCTATATGAGGAATACAACGCCACGACGCGCGCGTAACGGATCGTTTTTTTTTTATAACGATCCGTTCGGGCTGCCGCTGACAATCAGCAGATAGCGTCGCGTCGTCTAACGTTCACAGGGAGCGGCGTTAGATTCGTCGGCCGACGGTCGTATGACCGTCGTACGATGCATTGAGTGCCCGGCTTTCCGGTCGAATGACGCAGTGAGTGCCCGGCTTTATTAGTCGATCAATTTACCTCTCCCTAGCTTTCACTGTCATTATGACAGCGTTCCATAACTACTAAGCAAATCACAGAGTCAAGCCACGCTGTTAACAATAACAAAATTAAACGATAACAATAAAAATAATATCATATCATCTTTGGCATTTATCGCTTACCACATAATCTCAAATAGCTTTCTGTTCTTACTTTGGTCACTGTAACAAACGTTCGTACGTAATCTTTTTCGCGCCCTAATAAGTAGGTTTATTCCCTCCCTTCAGCTTCCTGGGGAGTCCGTTACGCATAAACGTTCGGAATAATATCCATGGTAGGCTCTATTATATAGGCCTATAGCATTTTTTTCTCACTGATGCACGACGCTCGTGACATTTAACCTAATAACATTTTGTAGCAAGATTTTACAAATGCATGTGGAGTACTTTCACATCTTACAAGCATATTAATTCCTTATTCCTCTACTGAAAAAAAAAAAAAAAAAAAAAAAAAAAAAACGGAAATAGAGCTAAACCTACCTCACAGCTATGACATTTGTAGGATAAGATATACAAATACATAAACGCGTCGTACAGTACTTGTAAGAAATTGCTTCAATAATACTTACTGACTGACCTATAGGCCTATATCGATCGGACAATCTACCGGCCTGCCGACCGGGCAACCTATCGGTTGATGGATCGATTGATTGGTCAATTGGCCAATAGACCGATTGGTCCATAGGCCGGTAAATCAGTTATCAGATCAACATATCCCTTGATCCGTGGTTGGTTGATTCATGGAGAAATAAGTTTATCCTCCTTGGTTGATTGGTTCACGGATCAACTTGTTTTGTTCTTGGATTAATAGATTAATTGATGGTTGGCGCAAGGCGACTACTGATTCCGATTACTGATTACTGATTCAAACGGTAAGCTACGCGTAATGTAGTGGGAATCTTGTGAGGCTGGCCTAAAAACGTAGGGGCTACAAGACACTTGAACGATAATAAACAGAACGATAATAAACAAATTCTGCAATCTGATAAAAATGAGTCTTAACTCTTCTTGTGCATATCTGACTCGTTCAAATCAATACGCTAATAGTGTACATGGATTGCCATTTGGACAAATTATTTAGTTACTCGAAATCATGTTCTTGTGATTTTAAACAAATAGGTCTCTAATGTGTTTCCTTTGTATATTATTGATTAGTCTTGAGACATATGGCCTAGATGATGGATTAAAATTGTATGCGGGTCTAGGCCTATGTACAATTACAAAGGTAACTACATTAATAATAATAATAATAATAATAATAATAATAATAATAATAATAATAATAATAATAATAATAATAATAATAATAATAATAATATGTAATGTTATAGGAGTGAATTGTTGCCCTACTTGACGTGTTATCGTACCGAATACCGTACTCAGTACACGTTCCCAAATACTTGAGAAAAAAAATTCGCGAGTGATTCGGGTGGGAATCGAATCCACTTCCTCCAGAAAACAAGCTGGTGTCATAACCACAAGACCACCGAGCTTGCGCTTAGTGACTAGTTTTGAATCCGGCCCCAAGTATTGTTGCTATTATCATTTGTTTTGAAAAATTATCATTGTATTCTGGTCTACCCAACATTTAATTTTAAATCATATTCTTTCTATTGAACTGAATGTGTATAATACATGCTCATTACAGCAGAAATTTAAGCATAATGGACGAAATAAATAAGTAAATAAATTTAAATTATTCAACACATAATGTTTCGTTTAAATGTCTGTGCTCCATTCTTGATTAGAGTTTTGGTCAACGATCTTGCATGATTAAGATAGTCAGTGCCGTTAGTAAAGAAATAATCAAAGACGGTTCTGGAAATAATCAGCCGTACCGATCAAGCCGGCATTCCACCGCTTCAAAAGAATAAAAATACAGACAATGCTAAGAAAGTTCTCTTTTAATCCTTATACTGACATCTGCCTTTGGCGCATTCATAGGTTGTATTGGGCGATATCTGCAATGGTCCAGCCTCAAGTAAACTGCATTGCAAGAGATGTTGCACTGGTCTGAGGCGCAGTACCACAGTCACATATTATTAGGTTTGTAGAATATCACAAATTATTAATGTGAGTTTACAACTTTGAAGATAAAAGTTTAAGACATCAAATGACGAACGTAAGAATTAAATCTTAGTAATTCGAATATTCAAAGAGCTACAGCCAAGTAAATGCCCTGGACAGTGAGAGGATGCATGAGTCCTGAAGGAATTCTCACACGAAATTGCACCTTTTATGGAATTTATCTGTCAACAGAGCCTAGTACATTAGCATTGCCTACTTGATGAACAAAAAGTTAATATATAAGAAAAGAAACAAATAACCCTACCTACTATCGTCCAACTCACTCATCAGCATCTGCTGTAAAGGTCCGGAAGCTATAATCACAGATCAGCAAGCATGCAGAAGCTTGAAGTTATAGGCCTAACGCGATGAAAATGAAGCTGAAAATGTGTCAAAAGTTTACACAATTTTCGGGTTTTTTTCCTATTCACTCCATTTAATAACTTTTTTTTTTTTTTTTTTTAAAGCTTTGGTGGGCATCTGCAGCATTGTCCATAGATTGCATACATCAATTAATAGGTGCACTGGTCGCCTGTGCTTTTTTCCACTCAGCTGCCTTTAGGATGCTTCGAGTTTGGGACATAAGCTACCAGGACCATTAGTTGATAAACAACAAATAGGCTATAATAACAGTTTGATTGGCATGCAATCAGTATTTTCAAAATGTTAACCTCCTCTCTGCTTCTAATTATTAAAACATATCTGGTTCCTGGCCTGCTGATGAAAGGGCGAAGGTAACTTAACCTTCATATTGTTCCATAAATAACTAGAACGATACATTATTCAAAAAGATCTTCACAGACGAACTCTTGGCTAACATTGAGTGGGAGACAAATGCAAAATTCAAGATCGATAAAAGCTTAAACAAAATTTAATTCAAGCACGAATAATAAAGCAATGTTATTGTAGGTCTCTAAAACTGAACAACCAACAACAGACAGGATGGATATGCGCTAAGGGAAGCATGTATTTAGGAATTATATATTATTAGGCCTTATTGAAATACATGAATTAGTCTTTGCAGAATTCAACAATACAAAACTTGTGGACGAGTAAATCATTGAGAATTAGTAGTGAACTTCAAACAACTGGAAAAGAAAATCTACAAACATGATACACGCACAGTCCTACATTTAGAAACGACGAATTTTATAGAACAATTAGAGTGAAATCCTCCAAAAATGCAAACAAAATCGTGAACTGAAATTTATTTGTTTTATCTATAGAATGAACCCAAAACCTAGACAAATAAAGATTTTATATCTATGTGGTATTTCTCTCTGACTCTGCCTTAACAGTCAACACGACGCCTAATATCAGCTTTTTGAATATTTGTTGGGTTAAACCATCGTGTATTACATTATGATACCACGAAAGTACAAATTACAAGAAATGTGTGTTATTACTATCCCTTGTGGTAATAGCGATTTCGTTTATTTATATGACCATGTGTAACTCGAAGGCCCCCGTGTAATTACGAATTTCGGCACAATCGATCCCCTTACTCCAGTAATCTAAATTGGAATCACAAATATTTGGAATATTCTATAAATACTGTAAATTCGATTTAGTATAAATTCAATAAGGGGTGTATCGAATTAAAGAGATCCGTCCCTATAGATACGTATCCTACTACTGTATGGCGTATTTTTTGAAGTTTGTTTATCTAGGCTACCAACAAATGTAGACTCACACCACGCGTGCGTGTCATGCGAATTCAACACGGCCCTTTGCAGCTAGAACACTTCCAAAGTAATATGATCAGGTGTACAGAGTAAACGACAGAGGAGTACGTTTACGTCTCAATATACACAACCTAAATCATATCAATTTGGAAATCATACTCTCGCTACCAGAACATATTTGTGACTTGTCGTATAACATTCTAGGTCAGTCTTGTTTTTACATTTATAACGACATTGAGAATTAGAGAAATACCTTTGGATTTGAAAGGCCTAATAAGTTGTAATATAATACAGTTTATGTAATGTTTTCGGTTGAGTACACATATCCATGGTTTCTGAAAATGTGATAATATAAAGAATGCGAAGTTCATTAAAAGACACAGCTGTTATAAAGGTGAAACTGTCATACTTCGTTCTATTGGTGGCTTGGAAATGTATTGAATCACAGTGCTCTTGTACTTCGCTAAATGACTTTAGATCTATTTTTACGAAAATCAAAACCTCCTCGGCGCTCCAATAATCGTCTGCAAAATGGTTACTTACGCGTACTCGGAATTATACCCAGCAAGTGAATCGTTCGAAATTGCAGCTGTCCCGTTTTCATAATCGATATCTTTATCGACAGTCGGTATTGTCACGTGATCGCGTGATAATTAAGCGCGCATTCAACTTTTTATGAGTAAATCTGCTAAAATGTAAACATCCTGAATTTTAATTTGGATTATTGCTAAATATGGTCACGATGACATCACATCATGACCATATGTAGGCACATCATGACTATATATGGTCATGATGACATCACATCATAACCATATGTAGGCACACCATGACTATATATGGTCATGATGACATCACATCATGACCATATATAGGCACATCATGCTATATATGGTCATGATGACATCACATCATGACCATATGTAGGCACATCATGACTATATATGGGCATACAACAGTTTCTTTTGATAGTCTGGACAGAGCTTTCTTCACGTTTACTGAATGGCACTTCGAGATTTACGAGATTTTTAATCTTGGTACGAGACCTTTAACTGCATGCTGTCACTTTCGGGGAATTGTCAAAATTAATATAGCATTTATAATTTGCTAACAATGCAACAGTGGTATATTTTATAATATAACTATCGATCATACTGACTTTCGAAATCAAATAATGCAACGTACTTCAACGATAATTAAGTGTGTTAAAAACCACAAGAATATTGATGCGCCAGCAATTAATACGGTACTGAATGTGTTCATTATGCGAAAATGTATTGACACCGCACCAGTTAAATTGATGGTGTTTTGATTCTATATAGCACCTTTAAAATTCTTTGATCTTTACCGATAGGCCTGTACTTCTTGCTTAGTAGATATATATATATATATATATCTTCAGAGATCTAGCCGTTGTTGCTTTCCGATACCCTTTAATCTATACATAAATAAATGTGTTTATTATATATTTGGCACAAAAATCACAGATAGGAAAATAACCAGAGGGGTGACAAAAGAGGACACAATGGGATAGATTCCAACGCAAAATGTGGTTATTTTCTAACTAAACACCTGTTCAAAATAAACTAATTGACAAAACAGCACAGAAGCATAAAATGATGCCTTAACAGATTAGAATAGCCTATAAAAAGATTGTACACTATATAGAATATATAATATATAGTTATACGGATATACATTGTATATCCGTGTACATTGACATTTTACCTTCTATCTTAGTACATTGAACCTAATTTTATAATGCTCAATTCTAAATTTTGTTACCTAGTCAATGTCCGTAATGAGATATCCATGTCTTTCTCAACACTCGGTTAATCCATAACTGGTATTTTGACAATCTACATGGTAAATCCGCGTAGATAAATTTGACACATCTTTGCCGACAGGTTCACCTATTGGAAGTTTCGGCACATCATTCGGATTACAAAATGTAATAAAAATATATTCGGCGTCTATCCTAACTCAATGACGGTTACATTAAAATAATGTTAACGTAAAGATTATGCCGGCTAACACAATGTACATTTAGAAATCAATTGATGCAGGATATGCCTAAATAGAACTATAAATAGTAAAAAATATAGTAATTTGCTTATAAATTACGTATTATTAATCTTAGCTATGTATAAATGTCACACTCGTAGATAAAAAGTTAGACTTACGTGCGTTATAATACCGAACCCACTTTTGTTTGTCGGAAAAGCCTACTGTATGTTGCATACCATTGTGCTGAGTTTAATTAAGTGCTTAATTGAATATAATTTCTTTTAACATTGTTCAAATTATGGTAATTACAAGTTTAGTCAGTCATACAATTGGAAAGACGCTGTATGCACGATGATTCGTAAAGGTCATTGGAATTTTACATTAACTTCATGTTGTTGTTCTTCTTATTTTTCAGCTGGAATAGAAAGATACTAGTCCTTTTATTTAGTGCCATGCTATTAATCCTGTGTATTAAGGCCCTGGTCCACAAATGCCACATTGAACTAGTGTCGTTACCCTGACATTGGTGGATTAGATATCTTAAACGTCAGTGATATCACCAGGTGTGTTTGTGATAATTATCTGTTATACTGTATGGCTTATATTGGTATATTTAAGATGTTTCACGCTTTCCGGTAAAAGAAACGCAACTCCTTTCCCCAACGCACAACCCCCCCCCCACCTAAATAATAATAAAAATACCCCCGTGATCCTACAATTTCGAGTATTGTGATATGTTTGAAGTGGCCAAAAAAATGTTTTTCCACATATTATGTTATTCGAATGAAGTGTGGGGGATTGCCACCGGGCGTGGCCTACTCCATGGGCTTGGAGAGGTAATGACGCCGCCAATCAGAAAGTTAAGGCGTGCACGAAACACGCCGCACAAGGCTACGTTTATAGGAACATCAAGGTCTACACATACGCCTACATGATAATTAAATAAGCCTGGAAAATCAATATTAATTAATGCAATCTGACGGGACATGTAATTACATTACAGGTGGTTAAAGAGCGTACGGTACCTATTTATTATTACCAGATATTTAAGATACCGACTTCAATCAAGTGCTTTATAACAACGGTTGATCTTAAAAGTTGTCTTAAAATCGATTTGTATAGTTGTTTTGTGCATTTTTCATCACGTTCAGATAGAAATGTCCTTGTGATTAAGTCAGACAGAATTACATCAGTTGAAGACTGAGTTCCTTATGAGGTTATTTTGTGAGAATTTCAAGTGCACTGACCGCCGATGTAATCTAGAGTTGGACAAACGCAATTGGTTAATTGAAATATATATACAGTAGGCTTATATCTGTTTGTATATAATTATTATGTATTTACAGGCTTAATACACGTAGATTTAGTAAAGCAGGTAATATAGAGCCTGTTTTTTTTTTTTTAATTTCAGAATACACATTTAAAATTAAACAGTTTTTATATTTTTGTTATATAAAATTCTAAAGGTTAACTACAGTATTTACAGTACATTTTGTAGTTAAAATTTATTAGCCTATAGCACAGATAGGCCTCTATATGATCTGTGATTACAGATTGTAAAAACTGCATTAAATAAAACTTTTCGCTTGACAGCTTCACCACTGGACCATTGGCGTCCCCCAGCCAAAATGTTCGCTTCGCTCGCATGCTGGATTTATTAC
>NW_022698213.1:222207-305461 GCF_011630105.1 Anneissia japonica
GTTGCTATCTAAAGTACATAAAAACCCATTTAAATCTAGGCCTACTATCACATTGACGAGTCAATTTCACATATATTTCATGGAAATGTGAAAAAAACGAATAAATTACCTATTCGATGTCAAATTTCTCGGGATGATACAGGCCCTTTTAACAGACGCCAACGCAACCAAGCCCCACGCTTGACACGCTTTCATTGAATGTGTTCTCAGTTGCGACATCATTTAGTTTACACAAACTCATTAAAATACAAACTCACATACTCATAGGTATGTGATGATGAATTGTGTTATGATAAAATAAAATGAGATTTGAAGCTTAACGCGATGCAAATGTAATCTGAATTCACATCCATCACATGAACCGAAAATTAGAGACTTTTATTTATCATATAAAACTTTTCATGTCGCATGTGTGGCCCGCTGAGTTAATTACCGGTTTTATTGAAATAACAGGGAAAGGCTGGCAGAAATGCAGGAGGAGGAATTGTAGTTGTGTATATTAAAGACATATACACGGAATTGAATAAGAAAAACGTTATTATTCAAGACACGATGCGTGTTTTAAAGAGTTATCGTTAGTCACGAGGAATAAAAAATAGAATCCGTTGCAATACAAACAGACCACATGAAATATTTTCTCCCTTCTTTATTCAAATTATTCTAAAGTCGTGCCTAATTCTGGCTAACGTGATATAAAGAAAGGTTCGTAAATGTTTTGTGATCTTCGCAGGCCCCCAACACCAAACACAAGATCAAGTCAACATCTACTGTACTTATTATTTTCATTATGCCATCTGGTAGACCTGGCAGAGCCGAGTAGGCTTACATGATTGTGCTAGAATGTGTTCAGAGCTCTGGCTGAAACAAAGTATCTAGAGTGAGTGGACACGATAAGGAGAGTCAATGTTTTTTTCGTGATACAAGTTCGTCACGGCATTTTACTAGGCCTAATTATGTTTCTCTCCTTTTCCAATTGACGTCATAATTAAAAATTAGATCTCAATCATTCGACCATGTCTATTGCCTATTCCGATCCTGTGATGGACTGCAGTAGAGAGCGTCAAACCCCATTTATTGATAAAAAAAAACAAAAAAAACTTGGCAATGGTTAATGAAATGCAGGTTTTTAAATATTTAAAAAAACTGAGGGGAAAAGGGGGGCGTAACCACCATTTTCCACCTTTTTCAAAAATTTGTATCATCTCATTGACCACTCTCAAATATGCTGTTTTACAACATATCAAAACTATTTTTTCCTCCAGAGCCTGAATTACACATTTTCTATGCATATTTATTTATTGAAAAACGCAGCGTTGCTATGTAACTCACTGATATTAAATAGGATTGAACTGATAGCAATAGAGTTATCTATCAAATATCTATTCATGTAAAATTAATCATTTGCAGCTTAAAAGAAACCACTTTTACTTCGTAGTATACTGATATTATATTCCATTTGATCATAATTCCCTATTACTCATTTGATAACCCTCTCAAATAGCCTAGGTGTCAATAAACACAATAGGTTAAATGAATTTAGCTTTCGCCGACGAACCACAAAAAAAAAAAAAAAATCCGTATTACCCTAGCTATTTTGTTCATTTTACAATTCGACAAACATAGAGGTGGCTTGTCGAGGGAGGATTAACGTAAATCACGTAGTCAAAAGGGTATTTATTGAAAATAGTGGATGAAAGAAGCACCTTCATCCCCACCCCCTACCCGCGAAATTACGCATCTCCATTGAAACTCGACTAAGCGAAAGACTTCATTCGTGGAGAAAAATCACCAGCATAGCCCCATTCTCTCAGCTTTTGCCCCGTCACTTTCTCATCACACCTCTCAAATCAGCCTGTGATGTCATTACTCCAAGATAGAGCACTGCATACTCAAACAGCATGTTTTTCCCGGTATTACTGACGAAAAGCGTTTCAATATTTGCTGAATCTATGCCAATGTGTAAATCAAATGATTCGTTTTTCACAAGTCGTTACTCCCGCGTGAAATCAATTATAATTGTTGATTAATTCCGCTCTTATAAACAGTTTTCTTGACGGAAATTGTATTAATTTACGATAGAACCTGATTATCATAACCCTTAACGCATTGTATGTCGCGCGGACGTGTGGCACAGTGACAAAGGCGTTCAGTATTTATTCGAGAGGTCGTAAGTTTGAGTACGATGTTTGTCTTTGGGCAACATACTATCTCATCTCAGATTATAAGTTTTTTCCTTCTTTCTTCTTGGATGTATCTTTTAATTTGGAAATAAATTTACATCTGGTGCTAACTTTGCTTCACGATTGAAACACCCAACTATCAGAAAAGAGGTTGTGCATTGCGCGTGGTTGGTATAGATGAAAACGCGCATTGTGATCAAACCTAACAAAGATTTATGATGATGAAAATTATTATTTAGTAATGTTTAACCCTGGTTGCATCTATTGAAGGACGGAGTGAACATTTTCATTTTAGTTGTATTTATTTGAAAATTATCAATGGTTTTAGATAATTTAGGACAGATACGGAAAATACTTAAAATATGAGCCTCAATGTAGTCTTAACAATAACAACCATACAGATGAAATGGTTGTTCGATACCATGTAAAAATATATATTGACATTCTTGACAAAAGACATGTCGTCATTGACATCATATGTTTACAAACTTGGTGGTATGGTAGTCATAAGTCACAGAGACGAATGCCGCTACGTAAGGTTTGTTTATATTTTAGGCCTATTTATTTTATGTTTTATTAACCTTAAACCTAATCTATCACTACACAGCTATTTCTACTCCTTTAACGATATGTACATGGTTAGCGGTTGACTCTGAGAAATTCATCTGTCCTTTGCTAGATTTTAAAAGTTAGTAATTTCTTGTACTTCAACACTTTGTAACTTGACTAAAAACGGGCATCGGTCGACGCGACTACATAGAAAACGCTACTGACGAGGGGCGCGAAACGGATCGTCTTAATTACGATCCACTGACTATCAGTCGGCGTCGCATCGTCAAAAAATCTCAGAGAGCTGGATGCGTCGACCGGACCGTCGGCCAACACAGTGTGTGCCTAGCTTGGGGTCAAGAAAAGAGCGTTCACGTTGCGTATAGAACCTCTGATAGGTCTGCTCACTTAAAAAACGAGTAATCATGAAATCTAGCATCGAAAAATGAATAGTACCGTAGTTTATAGTAATCATTCGATTAGTATTCTGACACAGCAGCGGGTGATTAGTTCGTTTATTCATTCGTTCATGCATTTATTTATTCATTAACCCAATCAACCATCTGTCTATCCATCTATGTAACACATTGTATAATAAATCTCCCCTTCTGGTGCAGAACAAACAAACAAACAAATTTAAATAATGGCAAAAACCATTATACGCCCATAAGGCATACAAAACGTATAACAACCCAAAGACATAGGCCTACATTTAGTGGCATCAGTTGTTAATGGATCTTAAATTAGTGGAAGACATTCAAGGTCATAAATGAATGAACGACAGCACTTGTACCTGAATACAAATATATTATTTATGCATAAAACTGTCGGTTAAACGTTTAGCCTACCATTAACCAGAAAATAGCATAGAGCACATAATGGTAAATTTAACTTTTATGAAATGAAGCCTAAGGTACAAACAAAAATAAAATATGAATGTTAAAATAAAAAAGAAATCTCACCACTTAAAGCCAACAACCTCCGAAAGGAATTTGTGTTGTTGTTGATATGTTTTAGAACTGATTTGACACGAAAAGCATAGTTGTTTTTTTTTTTTTTTTGTTTTTTTTTTTGTTTTTTTTTTTTAATTCGGGTTTTTTTTTAAACTCGGAAGCGGTTAATGTGATATATTCGGTAAATTTTCTAATATTTAAAAACTGGGAGAAATGTTGAAAAAAGGAGTGTTTACTCCCCCTTTTCCCCCAGTTTTAAAATATTCAAAAATCTATATCTCATTAACCGTTTCCAAGTTCCTCGTCATAGTCTGACTTTAAGCTATCTTGCCCAGCATTTCGATTTGTTTACATAATATATTTCATACTGTCATTGTTCCTGTAAATATTGGTCGAATGAATAAAGAAAATGAAAATGTGAATCTGAGTTAGTGCACATGTTTTCATCAAGACAAACAAAATCGAGTATGTACAAGATTCGAACTAGGATCCTAAGATTGAGAGGCAAGCGACTTGTCCACCAAACCACTAGCCTTAAGCTGGGCACTCACTGCGTCGTACGACAGTCGTATGCCCATTGGCCGAGGAATCCAACTCCGTCTGAGTGTTTGACGACGCGACACCGTTTGCTGATTTTTGTTAACCGACTGAACGGATCATCATTAAAAATGGTCCGTTGCGCGCGTGTCGTGGTGTTGCGTTCTCTATAGAATCGCGTCAGCCGACGACCGTCGGTCGCAATTAGTGCCTGGCTATACTCACACATTTCGTAATGCTTACTGCATCTATATAGATAGTGTAATGGAATTATTTACATATCAAGTCTTTTTTTTTTCTTTTTTTTTCGTTTTTTTTTTCTTTTTTTTTTTCAAAATCCTCTTCGCCTAACAACACAGCAGAACCGTTAATTGGTTTTCATAAAATCGCTTTACGCTATCTCCTACAGCTTTCGGCAACGATGAGTGATCGGTTGAATCGGGCAGCCGGCACAATTAAATCTGGTTTCCATAGAATCGCTACCCATTTGGTACAGTGTTTTCAAAGCTCTCTGATTCAACTGACCAATCAGATTTGCCGAATAAGTTGGCGATGGCGTTCAGCGATTTTTATGGAAACCATACGCAGCGTAACGATTACAATGAAAACACAGTAGCAACAGCGTAGCGATTTTATGGAAACCAGGCTTAAAGGAAATCACAAAAAAAAAACAGCACAACACACACACAACACAAATACACATCGAACATTTTGTACAAAAACTCCAAAGATATAAACTATCCTATTCGATACAAAGACCGGAGCAAAAGAGATAAATATTTTAAAACATTGATCCATTAGGCCTACTAATTCTTCTCTGGCTAGGCCACGTTATGAAAGAAAATAATGTTCATGGATAGAATTGAAAGGGGAACTAACTTTTACTATAATTGTAACTGTCGTATTAAAAAAATGTGCTTGCACTAAAACCCCTCGTGCATTAAATTCGCTCCAGTTTTTAGAAAATTACTATACTAATTGCTTAATGCATCCAACCTCCATATAAATTCAAGTGTCGTGAGTGTGTAAATATATCGCACTTCTCTCTCAAAAAAGTACATTAATACATCTGTTCATTTTCCACAATCGCACTTGGATTCACTCACTTAATCTATTTAGAAACTCGGCACTGATAGCATAATATTATTATGTCCTAAGTATTGTTGAGTAATCATAGACGTATGGATACAATTGTTATCATTCTTGATAACGGATCTAAATGCATTTGCGCGACAATTTGATATCTGGAACACGTTGCCATAAATTTTACCTTCATTAAGACTCAATATTCGATTCCAGTGCGCGGATTCATCAGAACTAATTGAGAAGATCGTAATGCTTCGCTATGTGAAATACGGTAGGTTTATGTAGCGCACCGAGTTCAAAATGAACAACGTGCACGCAAAATTATTCCGGCATACCAGTATTGTATTGCCGAATCTACAAACAGAGGTGTAGCTGCATTATTATCAATACCGTAACCAGGATTTTCAAACTGTGTGGGACACTACCAGGGTGGACCCACATTACGCGTAAATTCAGATAAATGTGGACCAATTTTCTTAAAACTTGACCCATTTTACGCAAAAAAATGAATAATCTGGACCCATTTTCTTAAAAATTGACCCATTTTATGCAAAATATGAGAGCTACCGTATCTAGACCATTTTCTTAAAATTTGATAGATTTTACAAAAGTATGAGAAATCTGGACCCATTTTAAAAATGTGAACCCATTCTTTGTGGACACAATAGAAAAAGTGTGTGGGACTGTCCCAACTGTCCCAATAGCTGGCTACGGCATTGATTATTATTGTATAATTTTACTGAAACCCAGTTCAGACTGTCAAATTATATTGACAAAGCATATTACATGCTTAAATATGATCACAATGATATCATATCATGAATATATATAGGCACATCATGACTATATGAACACACATTTTTTTTTTTTTTTTTTTTTTGCTAAATAATCTGCATTTTTTTTTTTTTTTTTTTTTGCTAAATAATCTGAACAGAGCTTTAAGCCTTGTCTACACTATCAAATTTCGTCAAAAAAGCATCACATAAAATGTGATGGAACATAGAGTTGAACACGTTCAACTTTTTTGATACAATTTTATATGTGATATGACGTCATCGTACCCATATATGACACATCACATTTTTTTTGTCACATAAGATTTGATAGTGTAGACAAAGCTTTAGACAGTCACAGTCTAAAGTTTGATAAAAATTAAGAACAATGTTTAGGCCAGGCTTGTGAATTTTTCTGCGCCTTGCTCTAGTGATTTAGCCTACAAGCGGTTTCCATCAAGCCTGGTTTCCCTAAAATCGCTACACTGTCGCTATAAGTTTTTTCACTGCAATCGTTGTATTGAGTATCAGTCCCCGACGCAATTGGAAATACTCCCCGATTCGACCGACCAATCAGCATCACCGAAAGGTGTCGGCGATATTTTTTTTTAATGATAATAGATTCCATTTCGACTAACTGATAGAGGTTTACGTTATTTTTGGCCTCACGCAAGTGATCCATTCGCCACCTTTATAACTAAGATTCCGAATTTTTTTATTGTGGAAGCAGTATCGCTGGAAAAAAAAGAAAGTTTTAATCAAATAATTGTTAGATGAATTTACTCAATGTTATTATTACTACTATTTATTCAAACTTTGTTAATCAAATCAAACTTTATTAACCTCCCATGGGAGAGCAGACATGATGATTTGATAGCAGGTAAAAGGGCATAAGAAACTGGCGATGTTCAAATTTGTATCTATCTGAAAAAGTAGGAGTCGCCCAACCCTTATACATATATCTGCAAACACTCGCATAACACTCTGTTGAATCATTAAACCTTTATTACCTCCGTTGATTCCTAGCATACCTAATCGTAAATTGACCAGTTTCCGTTCGGTTTTACATGGAAACGAACATGCTGTCTTCATAAACAACACGTCAAGAAAATCCATCTCTAGGATGATTTACAAATGACAGACGAGCAGTTGTCGTAAGTATCAATACCATGTTCAAAAGGAGTTCTATATCTATAATTTCAACTTTGACAATGTTCAGCTTGGGTGTAATAATTATTTTGTTGAGTGTTTTACAGGCTACTGGTTATTTTTAGCTAGGCCATAATATTTCTGGATTGGCCTCTACTTCACTTTCCTTCTGTTTATATAGAACGATGTTAAACAATTTTGATATTAGATCTAGCATCGCTTAACATCTTCAAATTATCTCTTATAATGTATATATAATATATATATATATATATATATATATATATATATATATATATATATTCTTATTATGAACATTTAATATTTCAACTGAATTTTCATTAGGTAGTACAGCAATGTTTATCATGGAATAAAAACAAGGCTATTAACTATTTTGTGAGAACGACTAATACGTTATGTGTACCACGGGGACTACCCGGACGTGACCCCGCGTAGAGAACAACATTAAAATATCACGCGTGTTGTTATCCACAGCTGACAGCTAAAGTGGCGTGTATTTGTCACTGTACCTCACAGCTGATTATGCATCGCCATAAGCGATTCAGAATTAAACTGATCTATTTGACAATTTCTTAACTGTTTTTCAACACCCACTAAGTCCCAAAAGCTTGTAATATCAACTGGGGCGGAGCAAATGTGCAAAATCATGACGTCATATTGGAGTAGAAGGGAATCATAAGCGTTAATGAACGAGACTGTACTAATGTTGAACCCCTTTTATAAAATATTAATAAATTATATATTTTAAAGATGATACTCTCTGTGGTAAAATATGTGATGGACCTTTTGGACCTTTGTGTAGTGTCATCATACTTAATAACCAATCAGAATAGGGCCATAAAGGCCAACTCAGACAGCGTCGTACGACGCAACCCGACGCGATTTGTTGTCGCGTCGGGTCTGTGTGAGTTAAACGCAGACGCGATGGCGTGTCGTAGAATATTAAACATGTTTAATATTTCTCACGACGGCTGAAGACTGTCCCCGACGATAAATCGGGTCGGGCTGCGTCGGCCGACGCTGTCTGAGTTGGCCGTAGCGCTCTTTTCCCACAAACATACGCGTTGACTCACAAACGCACGTGTTTCACGTAGGCCTACGTTTAATCTGTCGTGTTGTGTGAATTTTTGCCACAATAGAGAGTTATCGCAAGCTTATGAAAACGATAACGAATACGGTAACGTCATCAAATTTTTAGATAACCTTTCCCCTACAGTAGCATATTTATCACAACGTAGGCGATTCATGCCTTTTGCATGATTCAAGAATCATATTATTGAGCTCGTACAGCGTATTGTCAAGAGGGTTTTAGGCACGAATGAAGATAATAATAATGACATATTCGTTATCGTTTTTGAAAGGTTGCGAAATCTCCCTAATACCCATGGGGCGGGGCTTAGCAGCAATTTCAATTATAACATTTAATTTCTCATTTAAATCAAATATTTTAATATATTATTTAAAATGACACACTCATACAAGCCTATATTTTAGGCCTACTACACAGAAACCCAGAAATTTATTAACAGCAAATTTAAAGCATCATAGCTTAAAAAAGAAAAAAAAATTTCATGTAAATCTTTACTTCGCAATAAAGAGAACTTCAACTTTCAAACGGTATTATTTTTACGTGTGATAATTGGCGGGAAACTGTATTCTCGTTCTAATTTTTAAGTGAAAATAAACAACTTAAAATATACAAAGTAGGAAATCTAGAAATGAGCCAGCATTTGGTGTAGGCCATCTTGGTTCTATACTCACTTTCATTTATTTTATATTTTTACTGTTTTTTTCCTAATCGTTTTTTAGCATTGTATGTATTGTATTTCTTGTAGCATTTCAATTCAATCCAACATTAAATTATATAGAGATTAATAAATAAACCCGTAGATGATTGTACACCCTGTTAGGTTGTTTGATGCGAGAATACGGCGCGTTTGAAGTAACTGCTTGTATGCCCCGAAAACAAAAACACAATTAGTTAAACAATGAGGTATGCCAAATTGTTTTCCAATGTAAATTTTAAAATCACTAAGTTCAATTACAACAAATGGATTTTTAATGGCACAATCATCTACGGTACATATATTAAATGATCTGTACAAAATTGATTTTAAGTTATTGTCTAAGCAAACACTATACCAAAATATATGATTATCACATTCGCGCAGAACCTAAAATTGTAATTTACCGACTGTCTCCCTTAAGTAAATTACTAAGTTAAGTAGCAATGTCGCAACATAATATTGGACACATCTTGTCGTAATCGCAACTCTCCTTAGCTAATATGGTTCGTCTAAGTATGTATTTTAGAATCTGACTTTCAATCGTAGTCAAAACAGGCTTCGAACGGCAAGTTATACAAGTTTCACGACTATAGCTATATCGGAAAATCAAAATAATAATAAAAAATATTTAAAACATTTAACTCCAATAAAGTAAAGACAGAAATGCAACTCCTGGGTAATGTGCACGGGATGTTTTTCAAATGAGCAAAATGATATGCCATATAATAGAATAAATACCGCAAAAAATCGATCACTGGTTGCTCCCTGGTCCTATTCTTCACCGTGTGCTTCAAACAAGCAAAGTTACCCCATGTTATTATGTAGGGGGTTACCCCACTCAGATCTAAAATTAAACCCTGTAAACAGATCAAAAACTCCCAAGATTGATAATTGACATGGCAGCTCAGGGAAAGTAAACACGTAATGATAGAAATGTTAACATTGTAATGATTAAGTCCTGATGCACGATTTAAGACCATGAAATCATAGAGTTAAACACAACTAAACTTGGGTTATTTTGCAATCGTCAATGACATTCGTATTTAAATTTTCGTGGCAATAAACATGTTAGTGAACCGAAGAACAGTGCTCATAAAAGTACATTTCGATTGTCCTACAAAAATAATGCAAGTCATAGGTTTCTCTGTTCCTCCAAGCCCTGTGTTTGTTCTGCTCACTTTGTTTCTTCAATAGTCGTCTTTACAAGTCATACATACATATACAGTATTATCATTACATCGACATTTTGTGCCGCCAAGTTCGCTCTCTGTTTGTTCACTATGATTCGTTAATAGCATTCTTTACAATAACAAGGACAATAAAAAGTTGGTGTACCAAAAAACAAAATTTTGCTAGTCTTATGCGTACTTGTGTACATGCGGAAAACGTTTTGTATTTTTCAAAAAATGTCTAGTAGGCGTTTGCATTGTGATCAATTACATTGATAAAGCGATCAACCAAAGTTGAATAACGACCATTAACTGATTATCCCCACAGAAATTTTCCGTACCAAATTTTGGGTCATTATCCAAACCGACCGCTAGTGTAGACAATTGAAAGTATAATTTGAAATTGCTATAAAAAGGCCTTTCAAACCAACAGACCTATCTTAGCGGAAGGAGTTTCCAGATTAATAGCGATCTTTCAACCCCGGCCGGCGGAGATTATCTTTGGCCATTGAGATCAACTCTAAAATTAACTTGGCCCTTCAAACCAATTAATTAAGAACCAAGGGTCTATCACTAAAAACGGTTTTCAACGATTTTTTTTTCAGCTACCGATACAATTCGATATTGTCACAACGGTATAAATACAGCTATGAGATATGGATCCTTAAATACACGATACGATGATAAAAGAGTTTTACCAAACCATTATTAACTTGAATTCACACGAGAATACGTGCTGACACAAACGCAACGCAACTATACCTTGTAGCCTTGTGTGAAACGACTAATATTGTTCTAGTATGAGTCAAGGGGCATTAACGTCGGTAGACTTTTCCGTAAAATCAATAATAAAATCACTTAATAGGCCTATAGGCCTACATCTTGCCAGTGATTTTTGTTCGTTTGAAAATGTGAAGGATGAAAACATTAGTTTAACACATTTTCTGGGCATTTGCGTTTATGTAAAGTACCGTAAAGCTCTATTTTTACTGTAATTTATTGTGTAACAAGCACTTATAATAAGATCCTATACTAGTCTGTTCTTGTATTTACAAGGTCATCATGCATCGTATGATTATTGACCATTATTTTCTCTTATTGGAACCTGAAGTTATTGTTAGTCTTTACAAGGTCTAAGCAATATTTGCCTAGAAAAAATATACAGGCAATGAGAATATATTGTGATTTAGTTGAATTTAGAAAAACAATGTCAGCATTTTGAAATAAGTATCCTTAAGAATACAACGATTTATATTGGCCCAATCTATTTATTTCAATGCTTTATAGATTGATCCCACAATCGTCGTCATCTTTATCATTACCTCCACTAACTCTCCATCGTCATCCTCATCATCATCATCATCGACATCGTCATCGTCATCATCATCATCATCATCGTCGTCGTCGTCATCATCACAGCCATCATCACCGTCATAATCATCATCACCATCATCATTATTATTACGAGCTGTTCATCACCATAACCATCATCATTAATGTTATCACCATGACAATGAAGGTGATGGTGATAAAATTAATGTTATCACCATCACCATGACAATGAAGGTGATGGTGATAACATTAATGTTATCACCATCACCTTCATTGTCATGGCTGTTGTTGTTGGTTATTGTTACTTTACTAGGCCCATTTCTTTATTTGTAAAATAGTTGATAAATTATGTACGGTATCATCATTATCATCATTAGTATTACAGTCAGCATAGTCTGTACAATAACCATCGTCATCATAATCACAACCATCACCGTCATAATCATCATCTCCATCATCATTATCACGAGTTATTCATTGTCATGGCTATTGTTGTTAGTTATTGTTATTCTAAACACGTATCCGTTCAACCCTAGGTGTTTTGTAACCAAACACGCAGATAGCGTCACAAGAAGCGAGTGTGGTGTACCTTTGTATTGCGTGGGAACGTGTATACAATCCTATTGTTACATGGTTAGAAACTGAAGTTAATTAAATCACTATGAAATCAATTCAATCGACACTTATCTCACAAAAAAATCAGATATTTTTAATCAAGTATTTTGTAATAGTTTAAATTAATTGCAACTCTTCCACAATTTTGCCTTAGATATCTACAATAATTATGACTTCGAAAAAATACAAGAAAGAACATTTATTTTACTAAAGATGTCCAGACTATCAAATTTTCTTTGACAAAAAAACTGTTGTATGCCTATATAGGCCTATAGTCATTATGTGCCTATATATAGGGAATATTAAATCATTACATTTTATGTGAGTCATTCATAATATGTTTGCTTGTATACAATCACGTGACCACTCGACATCCAGCGTGGTGCACTCAATTCGATTGTACTTTTCTACATTGTATCGTGGTGCTGTAGTAGTTCCTAATGCATGCTACGATACTCTTTTATACGGAAATAGTTTAGAGCTCAAAACGAATTAGACATCGACCAAATTAATTAAGCACGTTATTTAACAGGGGCGTTGAACTTTGAGTCCATCTTAAGTGTGTAAATTTGATAAGGAAGTAAGATGCTCTTATGTTCGTATACAGTACAACACAATTATTATACAGGGAGCAGTCACAAACAATGTAATAGATTAACAAACAAAATTTCATGTTATATTTGCTATCTAAACATAGACATATATCATTTTTATAAAAAAGTAATTGGAAAACAATCATATATAGGTAAACTGTTTGTATTGTTGAGAGGTTCAACAGTAGCTTTGATTAGACATATTTATAAATATAAATATGTCTAATCAAAGCTACTGTTGAACCTCTCATTTTTTGTCTTTAATTCGCTCTGGTTTCATTACCATCGAACACTCTGCTGATAATATTTGCAACACGTTCAACCGTTTTATATAAGATGTGTATATTGTATTGTCACTCTTGCAATGATGAAAAACAACCATAAAAGTTTTTTCCGTTTTGTATTGTTACACCCTTCCTTAATAATGAAAAACCATGCTTCTTATGCTACTTTTTCCCATATTCAAGGAAAAATATTTATGGATTATATAAAACAAGTCTCGTGTACTGGGTATTTTTGATTAATAACGGTATAGGCAAGATACAGAATAGCTTTATCAGACCTGCTTTAATTGTCAGTCAAACAGAAGAATTATATACTCGCTGACATCGAACAACCTGACAGATTTTATTATGTATGTATGTAGTTCTTCAGAGAATGTTGTTATGTGATTGGTTTTACGGCTTATGGGGTTGTCAGAAATGCGATTGACGGATCTCCCACAAATTATCCATGTATCTATATTAATTAATTATTGCTTGTTCTTCCCAAGTATGTTCATTACCCTGGATAACAACTGAGTTGAAAAGAGGATTAAACTTCTGTAAGATCGTCATCGATATTAAATACTCTGATCCAAAGGGCTTCTGTGTGATATGCAATGACATAGCATATGCTATTTGTAGTTAACATAATAATATCATTTAGGATTTGCAGCCCAATCTAATGATAAATCGTAATTGCGTTGCTAGGCTTTGGTTGGTGTTATCGTAACTCTGTGAATTGGACGTTTAGCAAAAACATGGCGCTTGTCGATAAACTATTATTAGAAATAATATTTGTACATGTCTTTTCCTGTTGTGTGTTTCATTCTTGTTTTTGTAATACATATTATTTAAAGCATTTTATAAGGGTACGGTAATTTAGGCGGTAGGACGAACATGAGTTCCTACTGGTAGGCCTACTCAGGTGTACAGGCCGATATAGCTTTTAAATGTACATTGTTATTAAAGTAGAATACAAACAACTTACTAAGATACATAACCTTATGAAAGTGACCTACAACATTTCTATGTAGGCTAGGCCTAGTTATTAGCCTGCTGCCCGTTTTTTGCCATTAGGTCTATTTAGCGGCCAGTACTTTGTCCAATGACCGCTACATGTTTTATTTGTCGAGGAGGTAGGCCCTTGACTATACTCATCGGCTACCAATAGATGGCCGCGTATTACTGTAATTATCATGGATATAAAAATTCTGTATTTCATTGATTTTGGATTATCAGAACTTGAATGGATTGAAATGTGATTTATATAGGCTTAGCCATTAGCCTCGATACTTAGTGGAATTGATGTGTATCTCCCCAGAGTCTACTAGAATGATAAATGCTCTTCTCTATGTATTTTCTGATTTAATTTGCACAAAGAGAAACATTTTCATTATGGCGTAGCATCATATGATATTTTAAATATAAAAGGCATTGTCATCGATTTTGTTCTGGGTAATATAGAAAACAACTTTTTAGCGTACGCCTAAAGTGTTAAACATCCATTAATTTTTATATAAAGCCGAGAATGTGAACGTATTGTACGGTATTATATCACGTATGATATTATCGTCTGGAAAGAAAGACTTACTCATGCAATGCATAACTATGCCTTAATGACGCTAAATGACATTAAGTGTGTAATCTTTTATTCATATGTCTGTAGATGACGGTTATATTATCCAATTTATATACGGTGTTGTGAACATGATTATATACTTTTATTGATTGCTAATACCAGTATATACATACAAACACACATACAACTCAATACCCAATGATAGTCTACGTGACCCTAAAACTTAATAATGGCTCAGAGTTACTTTATTTCATCTTTTAAAGGGAAATTCTAATTTTAATTGACTGACTGACTGACTAACACTGACTGACTGACTGACTGACTGACTGACTGACTGACTGAATGACCGACCGACCGACAGACCGACCGATCGTTGATTTATTGATTGACTGACTGATCGATTAACAGACTGACCAAACAACTAATTAATAATTGAATAATTAATTAATCGTTTGATCAATCAATCCGCCAATCGATCAGTTAACAGAATAGAACGGTTTGGTAATTTGAGACCAAGTAGTGAACACGCCGTTTCACCAGACTGTAAGAATTTGAACCCGCGACCTGAGATTGGACGGAAAAGTACTCGTATAAAACTACGCAGTATGTCACCTTGAAAAAATAGACTATAATTGTGTCACACTCAGTATGGAATTATTTTGGCAGATACACAACAAAACACTGCTTTGATATAACATTGTTCTTTCTTCGCCGATGATGGCGATGGACCTTTCCGCTAAGCCCCGCCCCTTAGATATTGTTGCTAAGGTCCCACAAGACAACAGTGTTAAAACATACGCAAACACGTGCGTTTGTGGCCGGGACAACACTTGTGTTTGTGAGACGCACGCGTATTCCTAGCGCTATTCTGATTAGTCAGTTGTTAAGTTTGATTGACACTCCGGAAAGGTCTATTAATGTCACAGCCGTTACTATTTGACGTCACATTATGTGAACACTTAGCTGCTGGAGAAATTAAAAGGATGCCAATTCATTATCAAGTGGTACACAGGCAGTTGTGCGTTGATTATTATATATAGAATAACATTAGTACATTAACTATATTATATAGGCCTAGGCCTACTATATTATTATTTTGATTTTTTAAAAGCTTGATTATTATACAAGATTCAAGATTTAAAAAATTGTTGGTCCATATAAAAATACAGAAAATTGTATTGCTTTGCAGATGTATATAATAAATATATGTTCCTTTTAGTAGAGTCAATATTTTAAAAGCGGGTGTATTAGTAGATTAACTTCTTCATATAGGCCTAACAATTTAGTTCAGGCCTATCCGTTCATTTATAGGCCTATATTAATTCTAATTTACATAATTTTCCATCGTAGCGTTTTAGGCGTGATTAATTAACCCATAATGTCTGTGTGTTTTTCTTGCTTTTGTTTCGTCTTGTCCGTTGTTAACCTTGCTGTAAGTGGCGGATTTGTGTCTGCTGTTGTTTTGGTAAATAAATAAATTTCACTAGAAGAACCTAGGAAAGCAAGATCGGTACATAAAAACATACAAATCGCAATGAAAAACAGTGAAAATGTTTAAAAGTAGCTAAAAAGTTAAAACCTTATTAAAACGTATTAAAATTATTTAACATAAAAAAAATTATAGGCCCATTTATGTCATGCAAGTATCATAAAAGAAAACGCAGCGTTGTTCGGATGAGTCACATAAGTCGTTGGTCACTTGCGCGGTATATGGCTCATGTAAACGCAGAACACTCTTCGAAAAATACTAGGGGATCATCTCCCATTGTACAGCCCAAGCACCACCAGGTACCACTGGAAGTAAGACTTCAGAAGTTCGTGAGTTATCCATGGTGTTCACGTCGAATAAATGCTGTCTCTTATACACATCTAGATGTGTATAAGAGACAGTCGCTGAACAAGGCAGTCGGCTATTCCCTCCTTGGGGAGCAGCAGCGCGTTTACATTCCTGAAGGCGGCGTTCAAAGAAACAGATCAGACACTAGAGCGTCTACATTCCTGAGTTGGCGGCGTTTAAAGAGAAGACTACTGTATGTGATTGAACTGTTTATTATTCAATAACGATAAAGCCATCCTACCAGCAAACACAACCGTTACTATTATCCACAAACGTTGTGGTTATGTCAGAAAATAACGTTACCAAAACGGTGCAGTTAACTACAACCTTACTAAAAAAAACAAAAAAAAAACAAAACAAAACAAAAAAAAAAACAAAAAAAAAACAACAAACAAACAAAAAAAAAGACAAAAAACAAACAAACAAAAACAAAAACAAAAACAAAACATGATCCTATCTGTCGTTAAAGGTACGTATTTATTATGATTGTAAGCTGGTGTTAAGCTGGCAGAAAGAAGGAACAAAAAGGAGCTTATGGAACGTCTAGGTCTAAGTGAAACAATTGTGGAGGTTGTTATGAGGAGTTGCTTGAGATGGATAGGTCATGTGCTAAGAAAAGACGAAGGTGATCCAGTAAAGAGAGCCTGGCATCTATAAGTTGAAGGTAGAAGAGTAAGGGGGCGGCCAAAGGTGACGTGGAAAGATATGGTGAAGAAAGAAAGTGCAAAAATTGGTTTGGAGGAGTATGATGCACAAGACAGGAAGAAGTGGAGAGATGGTGTAGCTGCATGGAACGAGTGACAGTCAGTAACCCCTTGAAAGAGGGAAGAAAACTGACTTAAATAAATGATGATGATGATGTACTACAAATATTTGTACACCAAAATATAACGTTCATAACTTTAAAAATATTAGCCTGGTCTGTCGCAAAGTCGTCCGCCAACAACAGGCAGTGTTCATTTAAAATTGAATGGGTAGCGTCAGGATTTGCCCGACGGTAGAGTCGTGCCCGATATCCCCGTCCCGTAGAGATGGTTCTGGACAGCATTGCTGCCCAGAACCACCCTCAAAGGAGGTCCGTGCTCGAATAAGTTAGGATTTGAAAGGCATTAGTATTACAACTCTGTATAGCCTATGAGTGGAAATATAAACACATTTTAAAAGCTCACCTTTCTTGGTACTTAATTAAAAATGTTCATACACAATTTTGTCTAGCACTTACCGGTACCGGTGCACATATTTCCTCTGTAATCTTTATATTGATATGTTTTTGTCTTTTGAAATTGTATATACTATATGCAATTCTGGGGCGGATGTAGGGAGGATGCAGACGGTGCGATCGCGACCCTTAAATTGTATTAAGGAAAATAATTGTTGTACTGTATTGTTGATATGAATTACAGGTAAAATTTTAAAGGTATTAGAGTGCAATTTCCAGTCACCTAGAGGTCCATTATTCTCAAAATTTTCGCACCTCAGGCCAACCATGGTCGGGCTGAGATGGTGTGAACTCTCACGCACCCCCTACCGCCAAATCCTGCATCCGCCCCAGCAATTTGTGAATCGCAAGAAATTCAGTCTTTACTGTGCTTTATGGATAGGCCTATTATTGAAAATAAACAATAAAGAAAGAAATAAAACCAAGTTTATTTTATGTTTGTTGACAATGTTGACATTTAATAATTGTTTCTGAGACATAAGTTTCTTTAAAATGTGAAGCTCATAGAGGATAGGGATTGTGCTATCAATAAGTTGTTAGGCTTATTATAAAAGACAAGGCCTAGAAAATACCGTAATTTATGTCGATTACGGCATAGAAGTAGGACTATCAGAGGCTAAATTTGATGTTATACTTGCACAAACTGTACAATATAGGCCTAACTTGTTCCAGTGTATTCGAGCTTAACCTACAAAATATGATTTACTATCCCCGCAAAGACTGTGAATGAGATAATCACATTATATGCACCCGCATAGAAAAACTAAATATGTGTCACGCCCGAATTATTAAAGAAAGTGCAACAAACCACAGTAAGATATTTCATAACGAGTGCGTAATTTATGAGATTGTATAATATTATAGCCCTACATTATGTTAGACGAGTAGGCTAATTCAATAAGCTGAATTTACGTAAATCTAATTTGAAATGTACAACAGCATAATATGTAACAATTCTTTGGTTAACAATTCTATAATCCTTGCTCGGGTTACCAAGGGTTCTACAGATTCCCTAATGCGCAAACTAATAATTCTAACATATTATTTATTCGTGTGTAAGCACAATGTCTCAAGCGGGAAAGGCTTAGGGATTATTAAGGCTAGAATTGTTGAGTCAAAAATTATTATCTGCTTTACATTGTAGTTACATAACGGTTCTTATATAATCTTGTACAATGGTCGCGGTTCTAGACCGATACCTATATACAGTAAGTTTCAATTGAGGTCATATACATTTAAAAACATTGGATACAATTGTGTCGTTTATCTCAGTTGTCAGTTCGAGAAAACAGTTGGATACCACATTATGCTATAATTTAATAATTATTGTAGAGAACTGTGGAATATCGCATTTTTCTTTAAGCGACTTATTCTAGGTTAACCACTAACATGGACCCCCCTTAATAGTTGCGAATGAACACATTCTGTGCTAGATGTAAACACAAATTTATCGTAAATTCATAAACTGTTTGAACTGACTACATCATCAGGTGTCCTAATTTTAGAAACACTGACCAACTTCACGAAAGACACATTACATATGCAGGCTGTTTGTTCACATGTTATTCATGCGAACAAGAGATAATTTTTTTTGGCGCCAGGAGCGTCGAAGATCGATGAGATCCCGGATGGAAGGAAGGATCATATGTTCGGAACTAAACAGATCAGCTGCAAAGAGCAGCTACTCTAAGTGTTTGAATATCAATGCGTATCATGTCTCATATCATCCTTTAAGTTCTGACATGCGCTTCTAGAATTCGGGAAACCTCAATTTGTGTAATGTGAGAGTGGCGAGTCATTGAAAATTTAGACTTTAGTAAGAATTTCTGTCAAAACACTGGAAGATCTGACGTTATTTTTTTCTTCCCCGTCTAAAATAATGTATATGTAAATGTATATAGGTCTATATATATTTAATATATCCGTCTCTGGACATGGATTTTAGTAGAATACTAATTACACAACATACCGTATAAAATATGACAGCATATGAAGAGTTTATCAATAACGTTAAGACGTCAAAGCGGCGATATAAGGGCTTTGTAACTCGGAGGTTGCCAACAATAAACGCATCAGGAACGACTATCCACCCCTTCTATATAATGTATGTGTAAATGTATGTAGGTACATAGGCCTATATATTTAATATATCCGTCACTGGACATTGGCTTTTATATACTAATCACACAACATACTGGTACCGTAAAATATGACAGCATATGAAGAGTTGTTCAATAACGTTAAGGTGTCAAAGCGGCAATATAAAAAGGCTTTGTAACTCTGAGGTTGCCAAGCAAAAAATAAACTCATTAGGAACGATTATCCACCCCGTCTATATAATGTATGTGTAAATGTATATAGGTCTATATATATATTTAATATATCCGTCATTGGACATGGCTTTTAGTAGAATACTAATTACACAACATACCGTATAAAATATGACAGCATATGAAGAGTTTATCAATAACGTTAAGACGTCAAAGCGGCAATATAAAGGGATTTGTAACTCGGAGGTTGCCAAACAAATAATAAACCCATTAGCAACGACTATCCACCTGCGTGATACCAATCAGGCTGAAAAGCATTTTGATGAACGAGCAATTAGATAGTACACTAAAGACCGATTCACAGAAACAGAAATACAAACGGAATAGATAAATGGGGAGAATATCTTATGATGAAATGACCTTGAGTGACAAAAGTCTTCAATCTCATTGATATTTTGATTAGCCAGAGAGATGCTTATAATACAGAATGACAGGATAAATTAAATCCAAAATAGAGATTGAATGAGCAAAATAAAATTTGATCGAAGCGTGAACAAGGTTACACAACTCAGGGGCCCTCTAAAACGGGGACAATCCCACTGTTGGGAGAGCCTCTCGATAGTAAGTTACTTTAAATGCAACCCTTGGGCTTATTTTGAACTCGTTTCATAAATATATGAAATTAAATCATACTCTGTGAACCCAAAACCTCTATCATATTATGAGAGTTTTTATTCATTTTTCCAAGACACATTGGGATAAAATACATGGAGGATGAGAGAGAGAGAGAGAGAGAGGAGAGAGAGGGAGAGAGAGAGAAAGAGAGTCTTTGATTGCTTTAGTTTACAGAAAAATACTCCAAACCAAACTTGATTTCTTTATTAATAAATTGTAGGATTGTTAATTTACAGTTCAATATTTCAAATTTCATTAATGTTTGTTTGTCCAAGAGGAAATCTGTCCTCTCTTAAATTGTACGACTTTACGTTTTCAATGGGCTGTCCGGCGTTGTTTATTTTAAAATTTCTATGCGTCTTTAAACACTTCCAATGAATTGACAGTGCTGTAGCCTATTCAAATACGTGTCTTGAATTCATATTTTCGATTCGACAGATATGTTTTACAGTGGCAGGAATTTCTTTTTATTGTTTTAATTTGGAAAAAATGGAAGGGGCTGGAGAAGGGGGCGCTACTACACTGTAACATCTACTTCGTGCATCTTTTTTATTCATTGCGCAGAGCTACATACAACACATTCTATCAGTTGTATGCCATAATTTCAATTTCTGATTAAATTAAATTAAAATCAAATGAATAGAATAATAAAGTAATATAAATATGGTTACGAAAGAAAGTTATAGGCTTATATATACTGAAGGAAATTAACGCTTATAGGCCTAACAGTACAGTATTGATTTTTTAAAGTGAAACTTTGTTCACACCCTTGAGAAGTGTTGTGGGATGATACAACTTTTTTTTCTTTCTTTTTTTTTTTGAAAAGCACGTTCCTATCGGGATTCAAAGTTAGCGGTCGGTTTCTGTCCACACACCGATAAACCTGTACTCCTTAAATTTTCACTTTAAGATACGTTTTCCTCAAGATATATTGCATAGGCCTACACAATTATTGGTTAAAACTGATAATAATATGCAGAAATACTACTTAGAAGACCTATTTTGAAGTAATAATAGGCATAACATAATAGTTACAGCATGGTGTGTACATATGAAAATTGTTATTTTTTGTTTTCTTTCGTTTTTGTTATATTTTATTTTTCTTGGGCCAATATCGGCGTGTATAGTTCTGGTAGCGCTTCTCGCCTTCTACGGTTTCATTCACTGCATTTTCCAGATAAATATTCTTAAACCAAATAGATATTAGCAATGACGTCATAACTATATCAAAGCGATCATAAACTAGGCCTACAGATTAGAGTGATGCTCGTTGGTTACTGGATCATCTAGGGAGTTCCAATTTTTTAACAATCGTGTTTGTTTTATATTATATTTCCCTAAAAGAAAAATCGACATCACCGACATAAAATGGTTTTATACTTACGGACAATTACTGCCTTGATGCACAACTTATTACTTTGTGTTATTATGTCCGTGACATTGAATAAAAAAATAAGGTCTGCAAATCGTTCTTGGATGTGTGTGTCTATACAGAGCTCCGGTCAAGTTCACACGAACGTGTAAAAATTGTTCTGCGTTACTGGAATGCGGTTCGAGCGTTTATAACGCTGTCTCCTGGTACAAAACAGCTATGCGTCGTTTAAGGTTCTTAACAACCAATCAAATCGTTGCTATGTGAAACTTACAATTGCAATGGAATATTCCATATTTTTTTCAACAGCACCAATTTAATTTTGTTTATTCTTTGGCAGAACACTGTGTTGTGAACCAAACCGGTCGATGATCAATTCAATTTCTATTTTATATAGCTACGATTTTGTGTGTCATATAAAAAATCCTAAATAAGATAAATCAGGCTCGACGTGTACTCTATTGCCCGCAAGGATCGCGTATGATGAGCTAATACAATTAGAGGTACACGCACACCCATACAAAAAAGTGCGTCATGCCCAAAATGAGTTAAAAAATTAGGTAAAAATGACCCTGACAAATTTTGATTGATCCTGATTAATGTTAATAAAGTATTGTATGAGGTAAACAGTACATGGACACAGTTTTATGAACAAAACAGTCGATATCAATTCAAATTCTAATTGTAGGTAGCTTCGATTTGGCGTCAGATTTGCCATCCTAAAGTTAAGACTTATTCAGGCTCGAGGGCAATGCATTGTTGTCAAAACGCCGTTTCAACATAATTTCATAATATAGATATACCAGCGTATATAAATTACATTATTTTAATTAATTGAATGATATGAAGTCGTAAGGATTCGCGATCGCCCGTGTTCTACTTAAACACAGTACAGATAATTATAATATTATGTATTATGAACTACCTACACTAAATGGCATAGGCGTAAGTGTGATTAGTGGAAAAAAGACGCACTTTATTTCAATGGACCTTTTCTGAGTGTTATTAAGAATTGACCGATCAGATCAAGGACAGAATTACGCGCTTGTCTTGCAAGTACGTGTTGTTACACAAACGCACATTTTTCGTACGTTTTGCAAAGCTGTTGCTTTGTAGGAATTGGTGGAATTTAGCGACCGGGGTTTAGCGGAAGATCCACAATAGTAGTATGGATGAAATGAAGGCCTAGTCCTATATAGCAAGAAGATAAAACACACAATCTCAATGAGTTTAACGGAAAAGAATATTCTGCTGAAAATTTGTCTGTCATCTGTATGCTTCACATGCTTTGGCGTATTGTTTCTATCTTGTTGGTCGTTAAGGAAATTAGATTTCGGACGTGTGAATCGGTTCCGTAGTTCGATTGAATTAGACCACTGCAGACTGATTTTGAAGCTTGACTTTTGATCCTATGATATATCGTTCATCTCTTCGAAATTAATGGCATAAGCCAAAAATGTAAATTGCATTTTGATTACTGGCAGTGTGCACAACAGCGTGTGACCTATTGCACATGAACGCATGAAAATGTCAGGGATTGTCGCATTAAGGCTGCTAGTAGCATTATGAAACTTCGTCCACATCTTAACTTTAGTTCATCATCATCATCATCATCTTCATTTTCATAATCATTCGTTTTTTACTAATCATTATTAGTATCATCGCCTTAATAAAACAACAACCAATAATCAACCAATAACCAGTTATACAGTGCAATAAATATATTACTTGGGCTGTTTAATTAGAGGTGCTCTGCACCTGTTTGCCCTCGCTATCACTTTTTATTGTTATTGTAAATTAAAATAAAAATAAAAATATCATCATCCTTATCATCATCATCTTCATTATCGTCATCATTCTTCATCCTATTGATTATCTTTTTCACCACCACAATTATCATCATCATTATCATCATAGTCATCATCATAGTCTGTGGTTCTTAATTCATTTATTTGAAGAGCCAAATTATTATTAGAGTTGGTCTCATGGCCGGGCCAAAGATAATCTCCGAGTTTCAAGCAACTTGTTATGCTTTGTAGATCTTAGGTAAAATTCTGAGTTGCATGGCGGAAGCCCCTGTTGGCCGCACAGACCTTTGAATTTGTTTGGCAATTTCAAATCCTATTCTATTTTTAATTGTACTAGAGCACAGTATTAGGACACTAAATTCATTACAATTATTGGTTTAAAATTTTCCAAAAGAAGATTTAAGACACTTCATTTTTCACTATTTCTTGTTTATTGATGATCTTTTATTTCTTGCTTGTGTAAAATCATCACAGAACAAAATTGGTGGCGTCAATATTTCCCCGATGACTGAAGAGGGCCGATGTTTTGGAATCTCTGAAGGCGGTCCAGAAGCTCTAACAACTATAGTGAATTTGAATGTTTAAGGCCCAACGATTTTACAGCCTATATTCTGTAAAAGTTACGTATGATTTTACGAATGTGTTGAGTTTTCCTTCGAGGGAGCTCTCTCTCTGACGACCAAGAACTAACAACTTCCTGGCAGGACTAATCCATGGGAGTATTCCGAAGGCAAAAATGAATTTACAGGCATAATGTAATCGTCAAAACACAGTAATGTTGTTGTCAGTCATAAAAAGTTTGTGGCACAATCGGTATTTTCTGTGTATAAAGTTCACAAATCCTATATCTACCAAATACCAGGGCTTTAATTAACGCCTAAAACGTATAAAAAAGCTATACTTGTTTATAAATGTATTAACCGATTAACACCTTTATACATGACAAACCTTTTCACACCGTATTTGCAGGCGTGAAACGAGACAGTCAACTATTATGAAGTTGAAGGTTCCTTTTTCGAAAAGCGAAAGTTATTCCACGAGTTTTAAGGTGACCGGGGCGAATATATGGAATGACTTAGATATTGATTTGAGAACTGCGACTTCTCTAAACATATTTAAATACAAATTGTACGAGGCACTAATTAAGAAAATATTATAATCGGTTACGACCATGTGCTTTAAATGCAGGGCCCAATGGAAATCAGTGTTTTAACTGTTTGGGCTACCCTGGGTAAATAAATGTAAATAAATAAATAAATAAATTTAATCTAGATCTAAATGGAGTCACCCCTACTTCATAGTGGCAAAGTCTTGTGTTTTGGCCTTAACTTTATTAGATTTATTGGAAGAAAAAAAAATCATCGAACGGTTATTACTTTTAGTCGTACCAAGTTTGTAAAATCGGTATTTTTTGTGTAAGTTCACAAATCCTATATCTACCAAATAAATCAATTAAATTAAGTAAATTTCAAAGCCCATTACCGTACCGTATACCCATGGACCTATTAAGTCCATGGTATACCAGTATACATATTACCATATACGGTACGTGGTACATATAACTACAGTATATTAATAACTAAGCATGGTTCGCCTACAACAGCAATTATGTCTACTATGCCGGTACAGAATCAGATGTATCTATTGTACTGTCATGCAGTTGATAAGACAGAATCAAGTGTCGGAATTTGATTGGAGGTTTCTGTTTTTATTTTTTAAAGTGTTATTATTCTTATTCCAATACAGATTTGATTTGAGATAGAAAAATTGTTATTGTATCGATTGAGGGCGTGCTATTACATGTGTGGCGACAGGGGTTAAAGGTAACGAAATAATAACAGCAGCGAGATCGTTACTGTAGGCTTAGCCTAGCCTACTAGTACTTTTCACTTACTTTGCCAAGTTGTAAACTCTACAAACTGATTGAACCATCGCTTATTCATGTGAATAACATGCAATCATGAGTGTACACGATCTGAAAGACCAAGGAAACAGATTTTATAGCGCTAAGAAATTCGATGAAGCAATATCATGTTACTCGAAGGCCATAGTGAGTCACCAAAAACATAGAGCCGGGCCGAGCCTTGCCCTAGCCGGGCACGCTTTCAGTGTCAGTGTCACATTTTTATACCACGTAGGCCTAGGCCTAGCTAGTCTGATTTGAAATTGACTTATCAGCTACAGGCAGATTTTGTTTATAATCATAAGCTTGCTCCTTTATATCTCCTTACTTTCTTACTATTATTATTTTGAACGCTGTGGCTAGAGACACCCTACGACGGTAGCCTACTGCTGACTGTACGCTAGGCCTAGTGTAGTTAGAGGGCCTGGCCTACACTTCTTTTTTAATTTTTTTTATAAGAACACATTTAATAAGAACACTGAGGCTCAAATAGCTTAAATATTAAGAACAAAATAAGAACAAATTGAGGCTGAGGTAAAATGTCAAATGAGGTTTTTATTTAAAAAGAAAAACAAAAAAAATATATATCTGTACCTTATTATGTGCAGAAGGTGTGACTATGTAATAACCTCTATAATCAGTAGGTGTAGGGCCTACTGTCATTTTAGTCCATTTTAACCGGGCCTTTTTCTGGGGCCAATTTTTCCGGGGTCAATTTTTCCGGGTCCAATTTTTCCGGGGCCTATTTTTCAGGGCCCATTTAATTTTATCCGAGACATTTCTAGTAGAAATGGCCTTGAATTTCTACCAACATTCCAGTACAGTAGTATGCTGCTGTACAATAAAAATTTTCTATTTTTGAAAAGTGTGTAAAATAAGAACAAAATAAGAACATTTTGAGCCTGAAATCGGCCAAAAAATAAGAACACTGAGTCTGGGCAAAATTTTACTGGTTCTTATAAAAAAAAAAAAAATGTGTACCGTATTTCTGCTTCAATTTGCTAAAAGTATGGTAAATGGCATTACGTCACCATCACCCAATAAGGTGCCAGAATGTCTTTCAAGACTGGCATTGCAGATCACCCACGATGAACGATGAAATGTGAACACTTTACAATCTGACCAAAATAATACACTTTGTATGCACATGCAACCGTACATTTACCCAACTTTCGTAGCTGTTATCATAGTAAACATCGTTCGGCCAGAATCCAGATCGAGGGAATGAGTTGCCCAATCGTGATTATTAGTGTAAAATTATATATAAAGTGCTAGTAGGCCTGCGAATCCTCTTATTTACAGATTCAGTTTTTTAGTGCAAGTGTGTTGTCATGTAAATAGATTAGACCAACGCCTGAGTACAGTAGTATGTCAACTCTATTAAGCAAAAAGGCTAAGCAAGGCCTGGGCCTACGTCAGAGGATTCGTGCTTTGCATGATATGGCTATAGATAAATGCCATGACTCTTATTACTGAGTGGAACCCTTGCTATTTATCCAGATGACAGTATTATAAGAAAAATATTGTACTCTTTTCTAGCTTATCATATGCTAATCAAGTACATTGATCGCTAGTCACACCACTAACCTCACACTGTGGACGATCTGCAATACCGGTCTTGAAAGATGATGTCGTACACATTTCGGCACTTTATTGGGTGATGGTGACGTAATGCCATTTATCGTACCTTTAGCAAATGGAAGTAGAAATACAGTACTGTATCTCTAGCCACAGCGTATTTAAAAAATGTGGCTATGCTTAAGCTGAGAGTTGCTTTGAAATTTATTTTTTAGGTTTGCCTGGGCCCAGACTGCACATATTTTCACTAATATCTCTGTCTTGCTAGTTGATGAAAAGTATTGCATCAGATACAGTTTTTTTAATATGTGGCAAGCCAAACCAGTCACTCGTCGCAAATCCTGTTTTGGAGATAATGGCCGAAACATGCTGGAATTTCAAAATTTTGGAAATCTATTTTATTGCACTAAACTAACCTTTATATATCTATACATCATGCTATTTTGTTATTTTTCTCATTTTCAATGTTAAAACAACAATTTTTAACGATTTGGTGATGGTTTCTGCCTATTAAAGAAATGCCTGAAATCGTAAACTATGAAGGCTGATTTCTCAAATATTGTTCTTTAAACAGCTGTATGTTTAAACTTGTGTAACTTCATAACGAAGTGTCGGATTTAAATGATTCTTTTACCATTTTATAGCTCTCATTGTACTGTTAAACACTGTATTAATAACTAAAAATTTATTTTTCCGACGAGTGACTGGTTTGGCTTTCTTTGCCACGTATTAAACTGGGGAAAAAGGGACATAATCACCCTTTTTCCCACCTTTTCCCCCAGTTTTCAAATATTCAAAAATCTGTATCTCATTAATGGCTTCTGAGTTTTTCGTCAAATATTATTTTTCTCTTTAGAATAATCAGCATGTTAATTTTTTTTCCTCTGGAGCCTTACTTTAACAGTTATATAGCATACAGTATGTGTATTCAGTATTTTGCTTTATAGTGTTTTCTTCTTTCTTTTTTTTTCTTTTTTTTACCTTCCAAAAGGGGGAGGGGAAAGCCTGGGGCCGGTGCGCCCCCCCTAAATCTGCCCTTGTGCGCATCCCTTTATGGTATGGGCCTCCATATACTGTAGATGTAGCTAGTGCCTCACGATCCTGAAGCTTTTGGGTGCTAGTTCCCCCACTTTGTAGTACATTGTTACCCATTTAGTGGTGGATTCAAGAAGAGAGAAAAAAGAAAAATTGTAAATTAAATTTATGTCTGAGTTCTATTTCCGGCCATGTAGAGGTGCCATAATCATAAATGTTCTCACCTGGGCCCCAACCAAAGGTTGAGGGGGTATAGACTCTCCGTCTGTGAAAGTTCTTTCCTGGGCCTCCTGTGTTTCAAATTGCTAGATCTGTAATGTGTCAGAAAAGGTTTGAGAAAACAGCCTGAAGCTCTCTAATAAAAATTCTGGAAATATCTGTCATCAAAAATTGTTTATATGACCTTTTATTGAACAATTTTTGATGTTAAAAATTCTTTTGGAAATATTTATTATGGATAGCATTCTCCTCTAAATTAATAAATAGGACAAAGTAATCCTCAGTATAATTTGACTTTATCCTGTGGATTTACAGCAGGATTAAACATAAAGATGAATCTAATGAATATTTCATAATTATCCCACATGCAATGCATATTCTCAAACACAATTTGCAATGAGCAAAAGGTACCAGCTGTAACCAGGCTTCAATTATGCTATTAATATTATTATGGCTATTTTATTGATTTGGGTTTTCATTGGCGACTTATTGTTTAAATTTGCACATTGCTATTTCAAGTAAGAGTTGATAAATCATAAAATAGAATACAGGTGGCATTGGATAACTAAGGCCAAATAAAATTATTTTTTGGTGAGGGTATTAACTATTTGCTTTTTACTATTCTATATACTAACGGTGAACAGGCTGTTAAAAAGTTAAATAGGTGGGAACATGGTTTCCCGCCATGTTCCCACCACTTCTTAGGTTTGACATCATTCTTTCAGTATAGTCATTATTTTTATCGTCCATGGAAAAATGAATGTTTTTTTTGTTGAAAAATAGCAAATAGTAAATTTTTTCATGAGGCTCCAAAATTTGATGAGGGCAGGGATGTGAAACTAGCAGTTAATTTTATTAGACCTAAAGTTCAGGAAGCTTTTTGTAATAGGTAGAAAATACAATCAACTCAAACTCAGCAGGCATTCAATAAAGGCTTTAAACTCTCTCATTTTGACTTTCATATTTTAAATATCTGCTATTGATTCTGAAAAAACAACAGCCATGCTGCCATTCCACCTCCCATGATTACAAAATTCTGGAATATTTACCAGTAACTAATGAAGTGGTTCTATAGGCTCTATCAACTATCAATTCTAGGTTCTGAGTTTGAAACCTATAGTATTCCATTTGTTTCAACTAAAAACAAATCAACTGGTCAAAGTTACTACGTAACTAAACCATAAAATAAGGGTTATAATTTGGTTTGGCACTCTGTGTATGTCTTTAGAATAATTAGTATGTTAGCTTTTTATTATCTAAGCTAACGTCGCCCTTGTGACTCAGCGAAGTAGTTCCTGGTAGTGCACATAACTTCCGCCCACGATCGGGCAATAATGTAGAATTTTTGCTCAGAGTGCAGATTTCCGACTGTAGATTATCTTGAACTAGTTGGCATGCAATTCTACACGTACATGCTCAGTCAACAGACATTCATGAGTTACTGGGTTACTGTAACATGACAAGTTCATTCACATGTGGGTATTTCAGCAAAATATAACACAGGCAACTGAAAGCAAACTGGCAATTTTCAAGTGCTTTTGATTGCAAGAGTGCTTTATTGCTCAAATTGTACGACTCACATTTGCGGGCTAGTTGCAAAAGGTCAGTTGATGTCAGACTGAGTCGCAAGGGTTTAGCTTAAGATTAATAACATTTTATCCAAGTATGCCACAACATGTACTTTTTTGTTTCATGGCAGGTTAAAAACCAGTCTTACCCAGCCCTGTTCACCAATCGTGCATTATGCTACGTCAAGTTAAAAAAGTGGGCCGAAGCAGCCAAGGATTGTCGACAGGCAATAGAGATGGATCAAACACTAGTCAAAGGGCATTTCTTCCTGGGACAGGCTTTGCTTGAGAAGGGGATGTATGATGAAGCTATAACAAGTCTAAAGAAAGGTAAGTAAATAATTGCATCCTTCTGCTTTTATTGCATTTTTTTTGCATATTGAAAGCTAGTGTATTGTTAAACACCTGCGTAATGAGTGCTTTATTTCTATTATTTTAGGTTAGCTCTGTATTTTCTAGGACTTAAATGCATTTATATTGCTTCTTTAATATCTTTCGTTTGTGAAGCACAATTTTTTTTTATAAGATTCAAGAAAATGTGGTGGTACGATACTAACATTTCCCAAGCCATTACTATATCTTTGCTTATTAAGTTGCAATGCATTTGATAATGATCACAATTAATTGATTGATTGATTGATTTGTTTATTTATTTATATTCACAATTTTTAACCAGGGTGTTAGTCAAAAAGACTGGTACCTTGGGGCCCTGAGAACAAAGTTAAAATTGAAAATAAGTTACAAAAGACTAAAAACAATAGTATGAATTTACAATTACAAAAAATCGAAGAGCTATAATATTGATACCTTAAAGTTTCTTTTAAATAAAAAGATTTTATTTTTAATGTATTAAAGATCTGTAGAGTAGTATCAAATTGTACTGTCTTTTTGTTTTTGTACTGGGAAGAAAAAAATAGGACAGTAACACAAATTTTTTTGGATATTGCTACAGTACTGTTTTATTTTTTTCATGTGTTGAGTGCAATATCAAAAACTTTGCCGATGATATTCCTCCGTCAGTTGAGCTACACGCTTCATTAGACTCTGTTATCGCAAAGCAAATAATGATAGATTGATTGATTTTAAAATTTCCATAGCACTAGAAAAACAAAGTTTGTCACTTGGGCTTTTACTTATTTATTTAATACATTATTGACTTGTCTCAACATAATTGAATGTTCTTTGAACATATTATGCCATTTGAATTTCTGTACACTATATTGATATTAAGAATATTCATAAACCGACATCATATTAGAAACCAACTCTATTGCCAAGGGGTGTTATCAAAACTGCAATTTTGCTGTTTAGTATAAAATGTTAAATAATATTCTATATTTATATTGCTACAATTGCTCTATCATAGCTTAAAATAAGTCCAGAGGATTTCAGTTGTGGGATCTACCATCTCTGACAGGGGTCTTTGCCAGCTCACCCCACCATGGTTAGGAGGAAGGTGAGCAAAGACTACAGTAGGCACTAGTGCTGTAGATGCATGAAAGTGGCACTCATTGACTGTATAAAATACTTTGTCAATATACATCAAAACAATCCTCTAGGTGGCAGTTTAGTCATACAATAATAATCCTCCGCTTAAATAAATTTCGACAGTTTAAAATCTCCTCAAACTTATTTACGTTTTATCTTAAAATAACTTATCGAAAAGCTTGGTCAATATTTCTTTAATAAACGTCAGAATTTTGACCCGTTAGTTTTGAAAATAATGGAGTGAAATAAACAGATAGAAAATTTGAACATGTCTGCATGGCCTTGTCGTGTGAACACGGGCCTATCCCTAGACTAGAGTGTCACACAAACAACATTCTTCTGACTCATTGGCCATCTTAGTCCAAAAAAAAGTCTTAATTCAATTCAGCAATTTCGGTTTGTCTAATAGTTTAAATATTCCATGCAGAAATTGCAACAAAATGACTTGGTGACAGTATTTAAGCTCAATGTGTACCTCTAAATCGACAGAGATCACCTAGTCAGTGCTGCTTGTGGCAAGTCCTGTAAGCGATACGCCTAGGCCCCCTAGAAGGCCTCTTAAAACACTTCACATTTTCTGTCTGAATAGAAATGTAAATCAAATTAACCTTGACTCATGAATCTATGAATCATTCAAAATATATATGTTGTTATAAAGAGTATCTTCCATGTTTTCTGCTGTTTTCATTACGTTTTAGACGATTTAAATAAACATCACTTTCGACTCGGCTCAATGCATAGCATAGCTCTTGGTGGTTTGTTGCCAAATTATACCAAATCGGCTGAAATGTGATGACGTCATCTTTGGTGACTAATTCGGTCTATTGGTCAGTGCAGTCTTCTCTGAAGATAATGATTGATTGATTGAATAATAATAATAATGGTCGACTTTATAGAGCGCATATTATGGAGACCTTTATGTGCTTAACATAAACATGAAAATATATTCCAAGAAAGTAATAATTAATCTAATCATATAGAGAAACAAATCCTATTATTAGACTAAGGATGGTTTGGCTGTTGGCTCAGAGGAGCTTATCCACCCTTTGTGCAGCCATTTTTTTTTTCTTTCAGGGGTCCCAATTCCCCCACAACTCGTGGGAGATCTCCGTGTTTGGTAATGGAACGCTGGACTGCCAAACACGGAGATCTCCGTGTTTCAGATTTTTTTACGGAATACGACAGATGGGGTAGTTACCGACATTAACAATTTAAACACTACTGTTACGGGTCACAGATTCTGATTAGAATCAAGTGTTTGGTACCATTGTAAAGCTAAGATGTTTGTAGTTCTGTAATATTCACTACATGTCAATCAATTCACATACGTACTCCCAATGAGCTTCGGAAAAGTGTTAAAATTCGCTAAAAAGAGTGGCGGTGGCTGATACTATTTTTTCAAACCCCTGGCGGTCAGAGTGTTATTAACAGATCACTTGGAAGTGACTTCTTCAACTTCAGACCTGTGGACAAGCTATAACTTGGAGTGTAGTTGAATAGCTCGGTGGTTAAGATGCTTGCTTTGCAATCCCAGGGTCATGGGTTCAATTCCTGTCAGTTGCAGGACTTTTTCTCACGACCAAAACAACTCCACTCCCTAAACCTCATGTTGAGATTTAGTTTTTGTAAAGCATCATGTGTGTATGTTTGGCTTGTGTGTCGTGGACTGTTTTATGTTTACTGGGCCCTCTGGGAGAGCAGTAATTTGTTTCTGAAGAGGAAACCCAGTATAAAGAACAAATAAATAAAAAAATAAAAAAAAACTTATACTGTTGCTCGGTATTTGTTGAGTAACTAGTAAAAAATATCAAAATAAGGACTGATACTCTCAAGGACACCATGATAAAGATGCTATAAATAATCATATTGATCACACCAAGTATCATGGATAACTTGTGAATCTTTCAAATGTGGAATCAAGCCAGTGAAACAAGTGATTTACCCTTCATTGAGTATCCTCTCGAGATGTATTACATTCCAAAAAAAATCTTTTAACTTCTGTGGAAAGATGAATTTTGAGCATTACATCTCTTTTGGGAATATTTTAATAACTTTCTTGCATTCAACACATGCTTGTATCTTCTTTGGTACGATACAAATATGCCAAGAGGTGTGTTGGTGCTGTCATAAATTTGTTTCGTATTGTGCATTTTTCTACTTGTTTTATTTTTACCGGCAGTTAAATCTTTGAGAGCCATCTTGAGCTTATGAGTGACTTTAAACCTTTTTAGTGGTATTTCATTATTAAGAACTTGATGAGTTCAGTCAGTGGCAATGGTAATTTCCTCGTATTATTTGACAAAGCTTCAGTAAAGCCAGTGGTCACAATCAGTGTAATATTTCAATATAATTTGTCATATTGCCTTATTTCCAAGAAATTTGATCATAAACATATATTTTATATTTGGTTTTCAAATTCAATGAAATTTGTTGAGAAATGCATCTGTGACATGGTATATGATTGATACAGTAAAGTAACTTTTCTTCCAAGAATATTTGTAGATTCTTCGTGGTTCTTAATTCCCATAGCTATCCACTTGTGTTTTGGTTCGTCATTCTTAAAAAGAGAAGGTAGCATTGACATTTTCTATAGACAAGCCTACAGTATCATCCATATTTTATTGACAATAAAAAAAATAATAAATAATAACATCATTTAAGTTTTGCTGGTGGTGTAATAGAAACTTAGGTACAGTATTATGATGCAATAAACACCAAGGATCTGAATCATGATATGTTAACGTCATCAAATCAGCACCAAACCATGATGGCATCAAACCCACCATCAAAAAATGCTGTTTATCATCTGTAATCAGAATGATGATATTATCATATCCAGCATCAAAGAGTACTGTCTGTCAATGTTAGGACTTTATCAGGATGACATCATAGATCCAGCATCAGTGAATCCCGTCTATCAATGCTAAAAATGTATAGGATGACATCATTAGATCCTGTTCGACCTGCCAGTCAGTAGAACTATATCAGGATAACATTGTTAGATCCAGCATAAAAAACACTGTCTGACAATGCCAGTATTAGGGTGACATCTTCAGATCCAGCATCAAAGAGTACTGCCTTTCAATGTCAGGACTGTGTCAGGATGACATCTTCAGATCCAGCATCAAAGAGTACTGCCTTTCAATGTCAGGACTGTGTCAGGATGACATCTTCAGATCCAGCATCATAGAGTACTGTATTTTAGTGTATAGACTAAATCAGGATCACATCATGAGATCCAGAATCAATGAACACTGTTTGTCAATGCCAGTATCAGGATGACATCTTCAGATCCAGCATCAAAGAGTACTGCCTTTCAATGTTGGGACTGTATCAAGATGACATCTTAAGGTCCTGCATCAAAGAGTACTGTCTATCAGTGTTGGGATGTATCAGGATGATATTGATGTAATATTAAAATCTGTGTCAGGATGGTGATATCATTAGATCCAGCTTAAAAAGCACTGCCTACCAGCGTTGAAGGAACTGTCGTTTTACAAGGACATAATTTCAAAAACCGATTCTTTCTTTTCTCAATCCCTACTCTGTTATAATCTTGAAATTCACAATGTTTTTGAAACATTTACAGTAATTTAAGTTTGATGTACAATTAGAGTTTTTCATAATTGAATGAAACACTTTTTAATACAATGGAAAGGAAACTTTTTAATGTATTAAGTGTTGAAAAGCTCCTTGAGTTCACCGAGAGGTGACGGAACTAGGGGGTGCTGTGTTATGGAGAGTAATGTGTGACCGGAAATGGTCTGCAGTCAGTTGGTTGTTACCATGCGCCAGTGATGTTGGAGTATATAGAACAGCAATATGAAACTACTGTATTATGTAGGCCTAATGAATGAATAAAGTTCGGAGTTTGTCGGGTAGTGAAATGATTATTTCACATTTTAAGTGCTCCCTAAATTCATAAGTGTAAGCTAAATTACGGTGATTAATTCAATTAGTGAAGATATGGAGACAATTATTTCGAATCCCTCTTTCCAAGAGGGGATGCAAATGCTTTGTGAAAATGAATACGCTGCGGTACTCATTTTCACAAAGAAATACACACAACCACTGGTTAGCTAAAAATTATGTCAATGTTACATGAACACCTGGGAAGGAAGGTGCAATCACGTTGTTACCTAGCAAACGTCTGTACTGTATGGGGGAGGGGCTGCTAATGTACTGTGTAGCGGGGGACGATGAGGCATAAGCCTAGGCCTAACTAAGACAGTGGAATTATATGTGATAGAGAGTACACTTTCGGAAGAAATGAATTAAAATAAGAAAAAAAAAATAACTAAGAATAATTCATTTGTAGAGGTACCTTGTTTAAGTATTATACAATGCTAACAATGCGGCTCTTGTAGCCCTGGCTTGGGCAAGGCATCCATGTGCAAAGCAGTGGTGTTTGTTTATCCATGAAAAAAGCACGCCGCCGGGAAAGTTTGCCTTACCAGGAAAAGGTGACGTATCTAGCTTATGACGTATGCATGCTAACTAATGTGAGTGTCACGTCACCAGAAAATGAATATTTTCTATTATAACCAAAATATTAATAACTACAAAGTTTCTAGGCATAAATTCCCTTAATACGAATGAAGGGTTGCACAATCTCCTTGCCATACAAATTACAGCTCCCACTGACGTCTCAGTCGAGAAATACGGGTAGCTGAAGTTTTTCTCGCAAATCTGACTACGAAACCATATCCAAATTTCACGTTCCACTTTTGACCCTGAGTTGTGCTTCGCACTCGCCGCTGAGGGTGGCGTTCCGGGAACCGTACGTCTAGACTGGCTATACCTTATCAATATTGTCTGACTTACATTAACCCAGAGATCAGCTTTTATGTTGCATTCCATTTAGAATTTTCAAACCACTAAGCCCCTAATCCATCAAAATACCCATCTACAGGTAGGTACAGGTAGGTTAATACAGTTTTAAAGTGCTTTTTAAACCTAATACATAATTGGACTACGTTATAATAACAATGTTTTGTTCACTTTCATCATCGCAAAGTTTATGGTAGGGCCTATTTCATTTAGAAATTGATAGTTACCGACTTTTCATTTCACTTACATAAAATCAGTTTTCTGAAGAATGTAAGATTAAACTCAGTATAGAGAAAAACTTTCGGTACAAAGACGATAAAGGTATAAAACATGCATTATTTGCCCATTTACTATGGAGTACCACAGTCGTGTCGTCACAACGCACCCTGTATTTCCAACCAGACGTTGGTTTAACTGTTCATTATGCCTGAATGCCTACATAGGCTTTCTGGAAAAGGCATCTTAAAATCTAATATTTTACCATCAAAATGTATTAAAAACACAAAAGCTTGCATTATATTAGTTTACCGAACAAACATTTAACCATCAATTATTATCTACAAAGAAAAAATAATATACACCATCTTAATAATTACAGTACGTTAGAAATTGGGATCAATGGTTTTTTCAGTTTAGAAAATGGCGTCCCTTTGAATGCATTTTGCAACGATAGAAACCGAGTAGTGCCACGTGGAAACGTGATGTAACACTGTAGTACTCTGTAGTATGTTCGGATGAAAATTGTTTTCAAAGTGCTTGGGCCTAGGATACAGTAGGTACAAATCCAGAGTAAGTTTTTTTCTTGTACAGAATGTTCATCAAGTTGTTGTAAATAATTTTTCATTTTTGTGTCCTTTATAAATCATGTTAGTCCTGGTTATACTCTTTAGTCCCTTGTCTTTCAATCAATGTACTCAGATTTCTGTCTCCCAACATACTTTTTTAGACATCCGCCAAAGCGATTGCTCAAATATATCATTTCAGTTTTGACATTATCATTTGAAACATCATCATGAGGTCAATAGAAATCAAGAACTTCTAGCTTTCCATCTGAATATTGATTAGTGTTAACGATCGATCACCTGGACATACGAGACTAAATGTAATATTACCTTCCATGGATTCTCATTAGTTTAGTACATTGTACACTATATCAGAACATATTGTGACTAGTATGGTGATGTCTTTCACATAAAAATAAAAATATTAATTTTTAACTGTAATTGCTTTTGACAAGCAACATTACAACATAATGCTACAGTATGTATTCAGATAATTTTGAAAAATATGATTTTATCTCCTGAAAAACTTCTGCCTGAAATTATTTTGGTGCTTAACTTCTAAAAAGGCAGAATCCAGACAAGTACTTCCATTAAGTACTTGATACAGTAATTATGCAAGGCATGGGTACCCTCTAGCAATTGCTGTGTTTAGTGTAAAGAGATTTAAAATGTATCAAACCTGTAGCTTCTATGCAGTTCCTTTGACAAACCGACTCTAGACATGACTTGCAGACAAGCTCACAGGACTTGTGAACTGTCTCTGTCTGAGGATAAATTATACACACTTTGGGAAATCAACAACAATGAACAAATTGCTTCTTGAAAAACCAAGAAGATTAACATTCAAAAGGATATGTTTAATTTTGTACTTAGTCGGATTTCCAATAAATTTTCCCTTAATGTACTATTAACATTAATGGAAGGGATGGTGTCTTATTATTTATTACCACATTTTGAGGTAGCATATGTACTTGTGTTTTCATGGTCGTTGGTACTTAATCAATTATATACTTGTACAATGTGCTATCTCCTTCCTCCCTAGAAAAAAGTCCTATCAATCCAACTTATGTCCTTTTGACATGCAAATTTTGCTAGGTCAGTACTATGAAGATAAAAGTTAGTACCAGAGGTCATGCAGGCATCACCATCATCAACAATTATTCATAAAGCAAGTGCTATATTAATTATATCATTGATATTGCATTAGCCATTAGCAAGTTCTACACTCGCTTTGTGTGATTGTGGTTATTAAGAGCACGACTAATTTTATCTTGCATTGATTGGTAATTTACATGAACACTCTAATGAAAATCCCATAGGTTGTACAATTAAAGGCAGGTGAGAGTAACCCCTAGCGAATATGTATAACGGTTGTCATACCATACCAGTGACCAGTAAAGATGCGCGAAGCGGTTTGGTGCAGTGGGAACAGTTTGGTTTCCCAACCTTGAGGTCGGGGTTTCTATCCCTCACTGTGAATTTCGCTTCTTTTTTTAAGCAAGGCACTACATTTCGTCTCTCCACCCATGAGTTTAAGTACCTAAGGAGGTTAGAGTGCAAAATGCGCTGATGTATTTCATACAGCAAAGTATGGGATTTCCCCTATAGACATCGTTCCAATGATTGGAGTATAATGTGGAAATGTGCTCTGATACTTAGTTGTGTAGAGTGCTATATAAAAACCTACATATGTGGCAAAGACGAGCCAAACGAGTCACTTGTTGCAAAAATTGATGTTTATAGTTATTAATACAGGGTTAAAGAGTAAAATAAAGCCCCTATCGCACTGGACTTAATTTGGTCAAGTTAACTGAGTCACTGGCTAAATTGACCAAAAAAAATCCAATCCGAACGTCGGTTACAATTCCTTCAGGGTTAAATTAACCAAGCCGAATGGTTAATTTTACCGACCTCAGCCTGCCCAGTAAAACTTACCACGGTCTCGGTTAAACTAACCGCGCTGGTCAAGAAGTCCAATCCGAACGTGCAACACGGTTAAAAAACTAGCAAACTAGCGCCCTCAATAATATTTTTTATACACAAGGTTAAATCTTGGTAAAACTATGGTAAAACTAACCGCGTGAATAATCCAAGTGCGAACAATGGTGAAATGTACCCATGACTTTGGTTAAAGTTACCCTGGTTAAATTTACGATTTTTTAAATCCAGTGCGAACAAGGCTTAAGAGTTATACAATGGTAAAAAAATCATTTAAATCCGACAGTTTGTTGTGAAGCACAGGAACAATATTTATTTATTTTTTTATTTTTTATTTCAACAATATTTTGTGAGGGTGGTCCATCCAGCCTGAGCTGATCAATTGGGACCCTCATTTGAGAAATAAGCCTTTAAGGTCTATGATTTCGGGCATTTTTCAGACAGAAATCATTACCAAATCGTAAAAAAATGTTTTTTTAATGAGGAAAATATAGGTTATTTTAGTGCAATGAAATAGATTTCAAAAATGTTGACATTCCAGCATATTTTGGCCATTATCTCTGAAACAGGATTTGCTTGTCTTTGCCACATATTATTACTTATTAAGATTCTTGGTAGATCATAGATGGTGAGTGTGGATAGTTCGTCACCCTTATAGTGCATCATGGCTGTATGCGCATCCTATTTTTATCCGGGTCATTAAAGATACGATAAATATGTGTCCCCTGAAAATGACAAAAAAATCATAAAAAATAATTTTCAAGTTAACTTGCTCATTTTGCAGTAGCATGCTAAATTATTAATTTGAGCATAGGAAATTATTGAATTTAAAAAATGAATGTCCCTGATTTTTATTCTGGATAATGATAACAATAAACAAAAAACCAATACTAGTAAGTGGAAGTTTTTCTATCATTTTTCACTGTAAATTGTAATACATTTTTAAATACACATTGCTATGTTGTGGTGTATAATTTTTATGTAACTGAAAAATGAGTAAAATTAATTTCAGATATGATATTTTTTTGGTATTTTGCATTTATACATCTTCAAATCAAAGACATACAAAAATGTATACTTACAGTATATGCTTTAATGTTGCAGATAGTTGTTAACACAGCTGAGGAGATTCTTATCTTTGGTTCCTGGTTGAAGTCTTTTCTTGCTCATCTTGTGTTGTAGCCAGGGGGTTGAAATGATATAGCAATTGTCTTCCAGATGAGATGTTTAATAATAATAATAATAATAATATGTTAGATTTATATAGCGCTTAACACCAATAAGGCCTCTAAGCGCTTCAAATTACTATCCCATGTCATTGGATTAAATGCCAATGGAACATATTGCATAACGTTGCAGCAGCTACATCAGCGCATTTTGGTATTTAACATTATCAGGTACCCATGTATACTCCTGGGGGGAGAGAAGCAATGCAATGCAGATAAAGTGCCTTGCCCAGCAACACAAATGAAATGTACAGCGCGGGGATTGAAGCCCCGACCTCGAGGTTGGGAACCCAAACCATTCCCACTGCGCCAAACCACTTTTAGCCATTGGTCCTGTGTATGTGTATAATGATAGCAGTGTTCTTTGGCAAAAAATGTCCAATTCACCACCAGGCAGACCACAATGGAAATATATCCAAAATCCAAAAGTGGACTGGTGAACTAACCAGTACACACATGACAAATTCTGGCAAAGTGACATTGAATATCACATCTCCCCCCTCCCTCATATTTAAGCCATATCCCTTTTTTTTCTTTTCTGAGGGTTGGCCACCAAGTAGTGTCAGAGTTTAAAAAATGTATATCTAACAGTTGTATATGCTTGAATTTAAAAGTCAGCTATCAGAGTAGGTCTGTCTTGGCTATGTATTTAAAGTCAGCAGAGGCACTTGAGGTTGAATATAAAAAGTTTGTATTTTCCTGTTGCAGTTTTACTGTGTTAAGTTGTTGGAATTTAGAATTAGTACTAAAGCTGCTTGTTTAAGTACTTGACTGGCATCCTTTAGAAGATTGCAATTTTCTTTTGATTGAATATCTATTGTATTCCTTGACTTGTGACTTTGATACAAATTGGCTAATTTCAGATAACGCTCGCAGTAAGCAACAATCAGCTGAACTGTACTACTTATTGCGTAATTAAAGTCTCATTACAATGTAACTGCCATATTGTCAATGAATGGGAGCTTTTTATAAAATGTTTTTATCTATGCAGTTTATTCCCTTTGGTATAACTAGCCATTTATTATACTATTATAATCAGAGACATGTACAACATTCATTCTTAAAGTTCTATGCAGTAGATTTGCTGAGGAGCTTTTACAGATTTAACAAAACTATATGATTTTTGTCTGCATTGGGATCATATTACCCTTACATTTTCTGGGGTTTTTTTCATATTATATGGCTTTCATTTGTTTTACTCTCTTAAGTGTACCATAAAGGGATATATCCAAATACTAATAGATTACAAAGTCAGATGACGATACTATCCAAAGTGTGTATAGAATTCTCAACTGTTCAGCTTTTTTCGTCTTTATGACATCACAAGTTACAAGCTGTTGCTAATCCTCTTAGCCTAGGGCAGACACTGTACCATCAGTTGATTTATGAAAACAGGAGATTTAAAAGTGTTTTAGAAGCGAGATATCGTTATCTAATACGTCCTAATAAAGTACATCTTGTGTGTAATCACAGATTTTGGGTTCCTTGATTGACATGTTTTCATCCAAATTTAGCACTGATGACTGTTCAACATATCTTGAATTCCTCCTTAAAATTAGGTTATTCTCAATGGGTATACTTTCATTCACAGATATACGTTAGTAATCTTTGAAATTATAAACTTTTCCATACTGCCCTATTTAATTTCAACTTCAGCATTTTTTTTATGTCAGTCCCTGATGAGAATTCACTTTACTGAGCAGCAGAAAATGTATCTGCCAATCAATCAGGCACTAGGACCTCCATCCATTATCCTAAACTATCCAAACCCTTCCCATTAGCCAGGTAGATGATCTGTCAGTCGGTGACCAATCTGCCTTGAGAGAAGACAAGTTTTTATTTGACAAAAACTGTTTTAATGCCTATATACAGTAGAGTCGTGATGATGATTATATATGGTCATGATGTGATGCCTCAGTCACTGGATTCATAGGCAAGGAACATACAGTAAATTATACCTTTCTTCTGCTCCCTTTAGTGTACCTCTAGTCTTAGTACATGAATCTCAGTACATGAATATGCCCAACCAAACAACATTCAATGCCTCTATCAGGTGTACATTTACATCTAGTTGGAGAGAGAAAAAATAGGTAAAAGTACCTTGTCCAAGGACACAAGCGAATTTCAAAACAAGTGTTCTAACCCCGATAAAACGGTAGAAGCACCGTGAGTAGCTGCTCTAATTCTGAAACTGTGCCCCTTAAATTGAGTTGGATCGAGACCGATAAAACTAATTGAGGACCTTTAATTTTGATGATACAAAACTAGCTGTCTGTGAGCTGAAGTAAAGGTCATGAAGTGTGTTTGTAGTAGTTTAGGTATTCGCATAGATTTTTAACCAGGCAGAAACTGGAATGGCCGGTTGGAAGAATACATCTGCTTCCGAAAAAACAACATCTGATCTTTGCACAGCCTTATTTTCCTCCCCAGAACACACCACCAGCTCACCTAGATGCATGAATGCCTGAAAAGCGACTATGTAAATTTCTCCCAGTAATAAACGATAGTTGTGACATGAAAAAACCTGAATCGAGTGAACTCACTACTCGGTGGAGAATATCCAGGGTGATTTGGAGCCTAGCATCAAGCCCTTTCGCCAAGTGGTGCCTCCTCGGAGGGTTTTGTTTTAGAATAATGAAGTTGTTGGGTCAGGGATGCCCTCCATCTTGTAGACAAAGCTCTGAGCTAAAATATGCGAAGATATAATGTATTCCGCACAGTCAGTATCGAATAAGTGCCCAATAAAATTACAAACCTCAATTACCGACAATGGTAGTCTAATCTTTTCCCCAGACCAACTAGAAAACTGTCGCCAGCTTCGTTTATAACCACAATGAGCCAATGATGATTTGAGAAGGGCGGTTGCTGAACTGCTGAGAGTTGCACTCTAGTGTGAATCAGGCCCCAATGGTATGAAGCTGACTACTGTGTACCGTGTGTTTATTTGACTGACAAGTTGTTCGAAGCCTTTATGCTATCTGCCATGAAGCACTATGTAATTTTTCATAATTATTTTATACAGTATTGATTGTATGTAGATGCTAAAATTTTGGGAAATATTTTTAAAGATTATGTTTAATCATTGATTTTCATGAAATTTATTATTCACAATTTTGTAAAGTTTAAATGCCATTGCAGTGTGTGTTGATTGTCTGCAATTTCCAAATGAAGGTCACCGGCATTAACCAAACATATTTTAGTGATGCTTCTTACATTAGAAACAGTGAACAGTGAACATTTTCAATACTGAGTGTCGCTATACTGAGCGTCGCTTGCTGTGTCTGTTTACAACTTGTCCAAACGTTTAAGGTCTCGACCTCCGGTCAGCGATTTTGTCTGTTTAATCTTTCATAACAGATTGAATGGATCATCTAAATCCAAGGTAGAAATCAGACAGAATTCACATGCTCATCAGTGGAATGGTTATATTGCACACTGTGGGTTAGGCTGAGGTCCCCGATGAGGGGGCTGATGCCCCCGACAAGGGGTCAGATTTCCCTGAGGAAAGCAATGTGGGCGTGGTCGAGCTTCAATTAAAAGGTTTCAAAAGTGGTCCATTGGGAAATTTTAACAATTTAGGGGGTTCAAAGGCTTATTTAATCAATTTTTGAGTCTACTAATATGTATAAAATACATAATTTATTTCTCCCCGACGAATTGTGCTTTTTATCCTCGACGGGAGGGGGGAAGCTGTCCCCGATGGGCCCAGGCCCAACCCGCTGGTGCTGCCCCAGGTGGTAAAATGAGGATTTAATTTGTTTTTTAAATAGAAAAACCAACAAATCTTATCTGTACATACAGTGCAGTAGGTGTGACTATGTAATTCCTTATGTAATTCAGTACAGTAATATATTGTTGTACAATAATAATTTTCTATGTTTGAAAGTTTGATATAAGTACAAAATATGAACATTTTGAGCATGGGCAAAATTTCCCTGGTTTTTAATACTGTGTATTATTTAAAAAAAGTGTATGTGCATTGATTTGAAGCCTCCACACACTTAAGATAGCATTCACAACTAAATTATAAAATACAGTATGCATGTTAATGATTCTTTTATCCTTGACATGCAGGATTTTAGTAAAATATTCATTAAATTGTTAGATAATTACTACTGTATCATTCCTTCTGAAAACCGATAATTTTTTTTATCCTGTTGTCAGTAGTTAGACAAGTTCACGTAATCTCCCCGATAAGGGCAGTTTAATAGAGGCAGTGGAGCTAAAAAAAGGTCTATTAATCAATCAGCCATGTGTTTCTAGAGCTCCTCATGAGGGCAGTATAATAGAGGCAGTAGATATTAAAAAGATCTATTAATCAATCAACTGCTGTGTTATAGAGGCAGTAGAGCTAAAAAAGATCTGTTCATCATTCATCTGAGTGTTTCTAGAGCTCCTCATCGAAGCTAAAAATATTTGTTTAAGTCACTGTAGGGTGTGTTTATAATGGTTCTCTTCCATTGTTAATTTGCCATCTTCCCCTGGTGCTTTATTATTCTTGGTGATGGAAAGTACCCTATTAAATATTTATGTATCATGATGTAAACAATGCAATTTAAACAAAAATCCTTCACATCCAACAAACAACTGCAGCTTACTAGGATGCCGTGGAATATATTGTTTTTTGTCGTGAGAAAATAATCCCACAGGGTTTAAAAATGATTTTAGTTGGAAGGTAAACATCGTCCACCTGCAACAACATGAAACATATTTTAATATATTTTGTGTAGAAGCTATTAAAATTTCCTCCAGATAAATATAATGTCATGCTCGTATTTTTCATATTTTTGTACGAGTGTTCTGGGGAAGTGTGCAACATTGATAATTCTAGTTAACAGTAAGAGGGGTTACTGATCCCTGTGTGTGGATGATATAGTGAGAACAAGATATCCTGAGAAGGCTGAATTGGCAACAACAACGTTGTAATCCTCTGGATTTAGGATTATTGAAATTGTTATTGCTTGCAGTTGTGCAAACAAGAAATTAGAATGAAAAACATGTTCACACTGTATACTGTACTCGACAGACTTTCATGTGTTGAAATGACCAGGTAGTTGTTATAGTGACTGGCATACTTTACTGTAGGTAGAAAAATACAAAGGAATACATAGAAACCAACCTGACAAAAAAAGGAAACATTACAAGTATATGTTTTCTCTTTCTTGATTCAACAAAATAGTAAAAACTTTAAAGATTTGAATCAGTATTTAGATACATTAGATCTAAATTCTTTTCACATTTTATCGCATTTTCGTGACAAATGAATGCGATATGCCGATATTTTGATGTAATTTGACATCATAATTCCCACGGAGCAAATCACACAGATTTGGTCACATTAATTTTATGGTGAGGACAGAGGGGGGGGGGCAGGGGGTGCCAGGGAGAGATTTTTACAGGTGGAGCATCTAGACCACCTCAGCCCCACCATGGTTGAGGCTGCATATAAGAAAATTTATGATCATAGCCCATGTAGATGGCCGTAAATGATTTGTCACATTAATTTTATGGTGAGGACAGAGCTTGGTTGGGAGTTTTGGAAACCAATAAATTTGTTTCATATGTTTTAAAGATATATTGTCCCATGCTAAATACCAAAAAAATCATAAAGATATTTTTTGAAATTAACTTGCCCATTTTGATGTAACATAAAAGTTGTTCACTTGAACATAGAAATTAGTGTATTCAAAAAATATCTACCCATCAGTTTACAGCAAAAAATGATAGACACACTTCCAGTCACTGAAAGTGTTTTATTATTTTTATTATAATTTTTGGTTTAAAAACCAGGGTACACATTTTTTTAATTCAATAATTTTTATGCACAAGTTAATAATTTGTATGCGATTGCAATATGAGCAAGTTTATTTCAAAATTAATTTTTATGATATTTTGACATTACAGTAGCAAGGGACAATACATCTTTAAATAATTATAATTTAGCTTTCATGTGAAAATTCGAACAAACAAGTATTTTCCTCAACAATCCACAGTATATAATTACCATTGTGTATGCTTTGTAAAGCCACTGATGGTATTAAATTAAGAATTCCAAAAACAGCGCAAGCTGGAGAGCTTCGATATCTTCATTGCAAGTAACGATTAATTTAAATTTAGCAACTTAATGTATTAAATTTAATTGTTAAATTAAAATATTGAAATGCAATACGAAGAAGAACAATACACGTCTACACATTAGGAACAAGTAGAAATCCTTGTTCGATTTGGATTAATTTTGATCAAGATGAGGTGTAACATTATCTTAGGTAAATCATACAATAGTTTTCTCTCGGATTTAAATATGAATTCGGTACTTTCACCGAGGCTGACGTTACAACAGATTGCGTGGGTTTTCATCATCCATGATCAGTTTGCAATCATTCATATTCTGTGAAAATTCAGTAATATGTGGTACAGTACTTCTAACTCGGTCAAGATTGATCACAATTACCTTGCTTGGAAAAACCAGCCTGGTTTTTGTTTTTTTTCAGCATGATTTTTCTTGGCTAAACATCTAAAAGCTAGCTTGGTTAATTTTCCTGTGATCGATTTTGCTTGGCTAAACTTACAGTGCAACTTGAGAGAATTATTACCAAGGCTATGTACTGATTAGTTTGAAAAAGAAGTAATTCTATTACAAATAAAATTGTTAACTAAATACAAATATTCTTTAAATAAGTTGTTGGGTGCAGTGGTGAAATTTGCATATTCAAATTTGGAAAATGGGGGAATACTGTACATGCAATAATTAATAATATAATAATAATATATAATAATATTTATTCGGCAAAGTAAAAAGTATACATACAATATTCTTGCCAGGAGTAGGCATAAGCCCAAACAGTAAACTGCTCTTACTCCATCATCAAAAACAAATACAATGACAATACAATATAAATATATACAAAAAAAATTAAAAAAGTAAATTCAAAATAAATTGATTTAACTATAACAAAATGAAAAACAGAGATAATTATTAGTTATTATTATTAACATTTTGAGATCAAGTGTTTTGTGAGCTGGGTTTAAAGTCCGAAATGGATGTACATTGTTTAATTTCATTAGGAAGTTTTCCCATAATCTAGGAAAAATAACAAAAGATGAATTTAAAAATGTATTAATTGCTTCATATTACAGAATTGAAATAAAGTAATAAGATGTTACCGAGAAGGACATCTATTATTTATAATGGACCACACTTATGGAACAATATACCTTTTAACCTTAAGTTAACACACACCTTAAAATCTATTCAATTCTTGATTGATATATGCATCTTAGTTTTCGTTTATCCTATAAAATAAATAGTGGATAACTTTTAAAAATACCATCCTCTTCATTTTATTCTTTTCTTTCTGATTATTATTCAAATATTTTACATGTTATATCCAGAAATGTTTCACTATCATTATCATTTGTTATTATTATTTGTTTGTTATTTTGTTGCATTCTATAGTACTAGCCATTCACTCAGATAATGTTTACTTGGAGGATCAGACTTAAAGCCTTCCTGGCATATTGTTTCCTCCACATACCATGAAAATTCACTGTAATTTACATATTTTTATCAATACCACGAAATTCTATTCTGACCATTGTTCTTAAGTTTATGAATCAATACCATGATTTATTATGCTCTTGTATTGTATTGGATGTTCATTGTGTGAAACTATAAAACTGAAACGTTAAAAGGAGAAATGCAAATTACTACAGTATAATAGTAAATGCAAAAACAAATTTGTATCAAAAGTTGAATGAAAAAAAAAACAGGTCAACAGCATACTGTATCTGCAAGATTGAGTAGTTAAAAAAGATAGATCCACCATTTTAATTAAAATTTTAAAGATGTACTGTCCCTTGAAAATGACCAAAATCATAACAAATTATTTTTAAATTAACTTGCTCATTTTGCAGTCACATCCAAATTATAAACTTGAGCATAGAAATTATTAAATTAAAAAAATGTGTTCCCTGATTTTTTAAATGGATAATTATAAAAAATTTAAAAAAAAATGAATAAAAAATATTTTTTATGGGTAAGCATTTTTTAAATACACTAATTTATATGTTCAAGTTGATAATTTTTATGTTACTTAAAAATGGGCAAGTAAATTTCAAAAATGAATTTTATGGTTTTTTTGTTTTTTGCAAGGGACAGTACATCTTTAAGACTTGAGTCTGAATTGACTTTCAAGGTCATACCTGACAAAGCATAAGATGTTGTTTATGTGCTTTAATTGCTATAAACTCAGAACTAAAATTGTCTGCAGTAATGACGTGTTCATAAAATAATATGAAAACTGATTCTATATCAACATTTAGTACATTCTGTCAAAAACATAAAATTGCATAATATGCATTCCAAGTAGAAATTAAAAACTATTATTATACTGTATGATGACAGTTTATTCAAGAAAATTGCTGATGAGTTTCAAGAATCAAATTGGATGTACTAAAATTGATATTTCATACAATTCAACATTAGCCAATTCACTATAAAGAGAAAAAGATAATCTCATTACCAGAACAGTTGCACCAACACTGTTTTCATGTCTGTCTACCAGCTAAGATAAAGCGTGTCAAAGTTTATCTTAGTTGTAAGTTGCTTTATGAGATTTCATCTACTGTAACTACCAGTATAAAGCATGTAATTATCAAACGCTGAACTAAACAATTATTATTCATATTTTGTTCATAATGCTCTTCATAATTACATGTATCATCATCATACTCAAAAGCATCATTAGCATTATCAATAGCAACGTCATATCGTCCTTGAATATTATCATCATTGACATTGTCATTATCATCATTGTCATCATCATCATCATCATCGTTATCATCACCGTCATCATCATTGTCCTTCATATTCACGATCATCTTCATCATCATCCTAATAGTTATCTTTTTCATCACCACCCCACAAAGTGTTTTGCCAAAAACATCCTTATGGAGGAGAAAATAAAAATAAAATTTTATTGCTGAACATAAACAGTGTAGTAATGGGATGGTTAAATGCATTAAATTTATATAATTAAGTAATTTTAGAAAGATATACATATCTTTTTTTTTAGATTTTAATCAAGGCAGTGGAGGGCATAATAAAACTTTAAAGAAAAAATAATTTTTGTAGCGCAGATAGGCTAATTGGCTGAAAATTTTATTTATTTTTATTTGAAATTATCATTATTGGCAGGTGGCAGGTTAACTAAACAAGGTATAAAAAGAACCTCGCCTTATACAGTACATCCTTCATGTCAATTTTTTATTAGTACAGTACCTAATACTACTAAAATATTTACAATAAGGTGCACATTTTCACATTGTCTTTATCAAAGCCCTCCTCATCTACATTATTTCTTTCTTAATTCCATAAAATTCATCTTCTGCAGCTATCATCAACAGAACATCCATTATCATTTACACATAAATGACTGTTAATGGTAATTGATGTTATTTATACTGTAGTTATTATTTTTATGACTGTTATTCAGGTCCATTAATATTATTAATGATTATCTCTTCCAAATTAACTTATGTTATTTGAATGCAAATTCCATTAAAGTACCATCATTTAAAAACATTACATGCTATTATTTAATGCTAAAGTATTGCGATTATTTTAACGACTATTTTTATATACATTTCCATTGTCCTTGTCACGGCCATTCCCATCATTAAGTCACCGATATTATCATTGAACATCATCTGTCTTCTCCTGTTATCATCATATTGATCGCTACAATCGTATTTACACCCACTGTCCCTTTAATTAATGCTGTTTTAAATACTACTGTTATTTTTATGATTATTCTTTAAGTTTATTTTACTGTATAATATTAATGATTACCCCTTATATTATCTTGTTATATGATTTATGTCTGTGCTTTTTTGTCCATGTGCCAGTGGTGTATCTAGCAATCTTGAAAAGATGGGGGCTGATAGGCGGGCGCGAAAGTGTAGTGGGGGCCCCTCAATGATTAGGTAGGGGGAGCTAGCACGCAAATTAAGTTGATTTAAGGTGATTTTAACTACTTGAGTGAGTATTTTTTTTGCCTTTTTTTAACTCATTCAACAAATTTTTTCTCCCCTGAGGGTCACATCATGTCCAATCGGCTGCCAAGAGGCGCACATCTGTCCACAACGACAGTGGCTGAATAGATCAGTACACCAGGGTAACATCCTACTCTTCGCACAAGAGGCTGTTTTGTACACCATGGGCCTACGGTTTAGAGTCAATCCGAGAAGATGTTCCACCACCTAAAATTATCGAGTGTGCCGTTCCAAAATTATGGTTGTACAGGTGGCAGCGTCCCTGTCTTAAAGCCAGGCCCCGGAGGAAGCACATTTTTTTTATATGTTTTACAACTTATTTTTCTAAGACAAAAAGTATATTTAATGGAAAAATCAGCAGCGGTGAATGAGATACAGATTTTCCAATATTTAGAAACTGGGAGAAAAAGGTGTAACCACCATTTTTGTTCACATTTTCCCGCAGTTTTTAAATATTCAAAAATGTGTATCGCATTAACCGCTCCCTAGTTTGTCGTCAAATATGGTTTTTGTGTCTAAGAAAAAATTTCTGCGGAGCCTGGCTTTTACCCATCAGCCATTTGACTTTCTGTAATTTGTACATCTATCAAAATTATTATGTTTTATATACAGTATGTTATATTTTATTATTATAATTATTGCTATTAAAATTAATAATTAGTACATGATTTTAATGTCTTTTCTTCAAAGCTTGTGATTTAGCAAAAGATCAGAAACTTAACTATGGCGATGACATTACTAGTGCTCTTCGATGTGCAAAGAAGAAACGATGGAATTTTCTGGAAGAGAAACGTATCCAACAAGATATTGAACTCCAATCATACCTCAATAGATTAATGATAGAAGATAAAGATAGGTGAGTTGCTTGGTTTGTGGCTCTACTGCTCCAGGGGAGTGTAGACACTTAGCTATTATCTCACTTGTAAGTTGTGAGAGTAAATATAAGGTTGGAGGAAGATGGGATGCGTCATAAAGCTAAAGGTACAAATAGAATGCCATGCCTAGATAAGGTCTGTCCTAGGAAGAAATAAAAAGTCAACAATCTGTTACTTATACAGTTATTCAAGTTAATTGCCAACAGAAAGCATGGATGAGATGTGAGTTAAAAGTATGAAAAAAAAACTATGCCAAGCAGTAGACACATATTTTTATTTTGTGCTATTATGTTGTTTTGTTTTGCAATTTCCTTTTACAATTTGTTATTGCCTTTCCATGCATATTCTTGTATCATGTTACACCCAAATGATTTCCTCTAATGCCAATTTTTTTTGTACTGAATTATTCCTTTTTCCTCTTATTTATATACTTAATTTATTTATATTTTTATTATTTTATTTTATACTTGATTATCTTTTATTATATTCTATTTTTTTTAGTACATAGTTGTTAATCATAATAACATTATGAACAAAGTTTAATGTGAAGTGAAAATAATACGCTAGAAACGAATAGAATGTTATAGTTTTCCCACCACTCTTAGCATAGCTACTGTAGTTGCAAAGGTAATTAAATGTATCGATTCAATTTCACTGTCCTTTTTTGATGCTTTTATATTTATTAGTTCTTGACAATCTAATCAGTCAAAAGTTCATCATCATCAATACGCATGAATGCAGAAACAACTCCAAAAAAACTAATTAACCATTGTTGACTCTATTCTATCTTGAGACAACTCTATTCAATATTTTGTGTTTTATCATCATTTACAGTGGAACTATTTCATATTTTGGAACAAATAGTAGGCCTCATAATGGATGCCATGTTGTATTCAATGTTGAATGTTTATTGTTTATTCGGTCCTTAGAGGATGGTCAATGGCCATTTTTTTTTTTTAATTCTTAAACAGAGTTTGTTGTCCTTTGCAAAAAGGTTATCAACGTTTGTACTATGATGGGATAATTAAAAAATCGAAACAGTTAAACCAGTGGCTGACCGCCAAGGCAAGCAAGATATGCACTGCGTACCCAGACTAAACAAATTAAAAAAAACTTATCAGTACAGTTTTTCTGTTTTATTTAGCATTTCTTAGTCAGAATCTTCTATAAAAACCTTAAATTTTTCGAGTGGAATGCTACAGTTCATTGGAATAGCTAAGTTTTTCAATGTTGGGCCTACTTTGGTATCTACAGTAGGATAAGTCACAGTTGGACCTATTTATGGGGGTAGGAAGGTAAAGTGGGGATCAGTGATTAGGTGAGGGGCTGACACGCAAAAATAAGGTGATAAGATTTAAGGTGGTTTTTAACTACTTGAGTATGATTTGTGGGCGGCGCTGCGACTGGGGGATGGGTAAGTATTTTTTTCAGGAGGGTGGGGGCGTGTGCACCCCTTGCACACCCTATATGCCAATACCTAGTATAACCTGCAATTTACCCTATGGTCCGCCACTGGTTATAACAAATGACAGAGTGAATGAATGAGAAGATGATTGATTGTGTTGTTGTATACAGTAGAACCCAGTAACACTCTGCCCACCAAGCACGGAGATCTCCATGTTTGGTAACATATTTAATTTTTATATTTTGCTTCATCGCAATTGATGAATGGAATAAATTACCTTATAATGTTCAAAATTCACAATCCATATATACTTTTAAAAACTCATAAAAAGCCATTATTTATCTGAACTTTATTCACATAGCTTTATTTATATGATGTCTTTTTTTGATTATTGAATTTGACTTTGTTGTTTTGATTATGTATTATTCTGTAATTTAAGTATTCTCATTTAGGGACCACAGTGGAAATAAGTTGCTTTTTTGTACTTTTCTGTGTTTTTATCCTTGAATGTATTTTACTTATAATTACTTCAGAATGAATAAATAAATAAATTAAATAAAATTTGCATAATTACCCATCGGTACTGACATCCGGGAGACAATTGATATTAAAGTACTAGTGAAAATATGAAAATATCATGCGTTTGCGAGAGACAGGTTATTTTCCGGGAGATTCTTGCTTACTTGCGGGAGTCTGGGAGGCCGTACCGTTTTCAGGGAGACTCCCGAAACTTCGGGGAGACTTTTGTGACCTTTGCATGGGTCCGGTGGCATGATTACCATTAGGCCTACTAAAGCAAACACAACATAAAGCATTCCCGGTAGGAGAAAATGAGAAGCTAGACAAACCCAGGTCTGTACATTATGCATATTCTGTTTCATTGGCGATAACAATTTATGTGAATGAATATAAAATCGACACCCTGGGCTACTACACAGTGAAACATATTTATATCTCCCATAAAAATCGGGTAGGAACGTAGTTTTAGTTTATAACATCGTTGTATCCTGTAGTTAGTGAGTGTATGCAAGAGACATACAATATCTTTATAAATAATTATTTACATATTAAGCTCAGTGCATGTTTAAGATAGGTATAATAGATTGGTTTTAATAATAAAGGAGATATTTAAAGGAAATTTGAGGAATGAGTAGAAAGTAGAAGGGTTTTATTTAAAAAATAAGAGATAAATTATGTGATGGATACACTGTAACTTAAAATTTTGTTGATCAATTTATATGTACAGTGATTATTTGTTTTAATTTAATTATTTGTTTTAATTAGTTGAATGGCATTGGAAGAGTTAACATGAAATTGCCCTACAGTATTGTTATTACAGTAGTTGCAGCGGGGAGATAGTGAATCAAGATTAACAAAAATGAACCGTGCTAGCCCAATTTGTAGTTCTATGTTTAAATGGTCCTGCCCTTTGGGCACTTATTAAACTAATTGATCCGCATAATAATAAATTCTCGTTCACATAATTTCTTGCAATATATTCACATAACTCTACAGTTCACTACAGGTCATATTCTTGTCCTAGCTTTGCCAGCAGCCTACCAATTCAGAGAAGTTTGTTTGAATAGTGAAGAAGCACAATTAAAACAAAATGAAATTATGTGGATTGATTTGAGACACATTTAATGTTGACGTTGAAGCTGGACCTTGCAATGGTGTATCACAAAAATCATTATCTCTTGTAAATGGCCTTCATAATTGGCGGTTTGTTTCATTTCTTGTACCTTGGGGCAAGCATTGGATCTGTGTCACTTATAGCTCTGAAGTGCATTAGAACCTTGCTTTGATGGGCTTGTCCCTTTGTAAGGATGAACCGACATAAATGAGCCTGTTGCATTTATGCACATGTAACTACAAACTAGAATTAGAATTATGACCATATGGTTTTAATTAAAGTAGAATTTATAATGTTTGCTAAAATATGTAGCATTTTAATACACAATAGTCATTTGACCTTCTTCATTTAGTGAAAATTAAATGTGAAGAGTGAAAACTAATCTCGGATATTCTACCAGCTGTACTATTTCGACTCTATGGCACCATAGTCTTCTGGTGGAGCACTGCAGTATTGTGTCCTTTATCACATTATTTAATTATTGTTATATGACCACAGATCATACCTCTTGTCTACTACTTGATTGGATTGAGATTTTTTTTGTGAAAAACTACAAAAATATAACTTACAGAACTTATTTCCAGTAAGGTTTTTCTGATGGTCAGTTGGATAGACACTAAGAGGTAAAGAGTGCTATGTTTTTTAAGTAATAATAATGTTGACTTTAGAGCGCATATACAGTATTGTATGACTCTATGCTCTTAACACAAACATGAAAAAAAAAAGCAGACCAAGAAAGTAATACCTAATCTCACCCAAAGACCTTCTGATCCTACCCATCAAGCATGGTTGGCCGTTGCATGACTCAGTGGAGCTCATTCACCCTTTGTTATTTTTAAGTCCATCCATCATTTTACATGGGACAAATGTGTTAACCGGCTTTATCATATTTTTTAGAGGGTGACCCTTCCAACATATCCTAGATGGTCAGCTGATTTTCAAATCAAAGTGAATGGGGCCCACTTATCAAATAAAAAAACATGATGCCTTAAAGTGAAGCATCTTAACCACCAAGCTATTCAACTCTACTTCATGTTTATGGCAATCATTGCCACTTTTGCCTGACTATCAAGCTAAATATTAGAATTTATTCCAAAATTATACAAAAGTTGTATTCATATTTATTTTAATATTCATAATTTACTGGCATCCCTTGGGAATTTCAACACTTGCAATCACTTTGTTGTATGCGTTCTTCCATTAATGATCTGAACCACCATGGTTAATGCGTTTCTGCTCGGCGAGGTAATTTTCTTGATGTACAACAACTCAACCATCTCCGTGATTCATCTAACAACTTATGCACTATGATTCCAAACTTGTTATTAAACAAATTTCTAAATCAACCAGGATACTATAAGAAACATGAGAAAGAACCGAAGGAGACTAATCAACATGTCCCTCTTACCTTTACAAATAAAAACTAACAATGCTTCATTAACAAATTGAATTATACTACTAAATAGTGACCCTGTTCTCGATTATCCAAAAACAAAGCCCATTTTATACAGATATCCATCTACATCAGTAACTGCTACACTACTGTACTACACAACTACTCCAATCAAGCTGCTGATAGTCGTATTTATTCGTCTTCTACTTGATTACTAATTACTCGCTTGTTTCTCATTGTTTATTCCTCACTGAATTGGTTAATAGATGATAATTATGTCATGCACTTTTTTTTAGTTTTCATTGTTTTTCCCTCCACACATTTAATGAAGCTGGCTTTAACTGCCAGTAAAAACTTGCGCTGTATAAATAAACATACAGTAAGTTTTAGTCTCCGAGCCTACCTCTTTTTTGCCAGGTATTGTGTAATTTTTAGACTATAGATTTACATAATTATGTAGGATATAAATCAATTTTAAATCCTTAATCTCAATATAGTTTCAACGTATTAATTATATGAGTTGAACAAATATCGCTTGATTTTTCACTCTCATAATGAAGGAGAATACGTATTAAATGACCTAAAGAGCGAATATACCAATCCACAAGAGTAATGTTGAATATTTTGTCGTATCAACGACACATCAGCCACTAATTCCTGTCTCAGTTGCTGATGTGTCGTTGATACGACGAAATATTCAACATTACTCTTGTGGATTGGTATATTCACTCTTTAGGTCATTTAATACGTATTCTCCTATATTAATTATAGCCTCTGTCATTTTTTTAAATATTATTTGTCATTTTTTTAAATATTATTTTTCTAATGACATGAATGTTGCTCTTTTCATTTTAGGAAACTCAAACTTGCAGAAGATGGGAGTAAAATCACAGATTCAGAGAAACTAAAGGAAAAAGTACAATTAGAACATGTAGGTATATGATATCATCTTCACTTCATTTCGGCTCATTCCAATTTGAAATTATTAGACGTCAAATACTCAATACCTATTGAGCTAAACATGTTGTCTCCTACAAGTATATTGTTTAAAATGTTGATAATGTTGGGGTTGTTCAACATTATCCACATTTTCACAAGTGTACAAAGTACGCTAGGGGAGGGGGAGAGGTTAGACAAATTTTTACACTTTCAATATGTAAAATAATGGTAACATTCTAATGTAACAATGGATTTTTTTATTCATTTTTTTAGCAAACAAGTACATTGCTTTAGTTGACTTCACAAAAAAATAAAGAATGATTTTGCAAAATGAACATTTTTTTGTACACTTTCAGAAAGGAGGGAGGGGTAACAAAAAAGAGTCGTATCGTAAAATTCATGAAACAATGATTTGAAAATATGAATTCACTGATGATATGATGTATTGTATGTGAGTGGCTGTATGTAAATTATACTTTACCTTGTTTCCGTAGCATGCGGTATTGTCAACACAACCGAACTCTTAAAAACTTCTGTCCTTGTTGTACATTAAGATAGGCAGAGTAAGTTTATAAGAAGTAGTATTTACATTGTAAAATTGAAGACTCTAGTATCTTCTGATGAACGTGCTCAACAACCTACAAAAGTTTTCACATGGGAAGGATGTTTTGGACAGCGGATTCTATTCTTCCTCTTAAACTTTTTTGGAGAAGTACATGCTGAAAATATTCCTGCAGACCATCCACCTCAGCTTACGGTTTTAGCAGGCAGTGAATTTGTTTATGCCAAGTTTGCAGTTGCAAGTAGGTTTGAATAATGGCAAGTGGCTTCTAGTGCCTAGTTCGGGGTGAGAGTAAATTTTTGACAATTGCCTGTTTTCAGGGGATGTATTGAAGCAAATCCAATGATGGCTACTGATTACAATGCTTTATGAGGATATTAAACAGGATTTTGTATTTCAGCCTGCATTCCTAACTGTATTTCCAATTTACATTAAATGTCTAAAATGTAAAAAAATATCTGTGGAACATGTTTTGATTAAACATTAGATTCAAAACCACTAGAAAAAATGTTTCGGTCTGTTTGAACATGGAGGAATTAGAAATACTAAGAAAACAATCAGGGAAGAAAAAGTTGCAAGTGTATCTGCCAAGATTTCTGACCTATTTACAGGCAGAGTTGAGGAGCTGTCTACTAAGTTCAGCCTCATCGTCAGTGTCTTTATGAGTTGTCACTCATTGAATGTTCATCGTAATACCACAGGGGTCTTGCGGCTTGGAAGAATATGGCCTTTGGTGATAGGCTTTGTCCTCCCAACCAAGTGTTTATATGCTATTCGCTTCGTTTGTGACTTAGGGCAATTGCATTGCTAATAACATGCATCTTTTGCCGTTTCAATATTGCAGTAGCGTTTATGAGAGATCATAATAATCAACGTCATTTCAACATGGTAATCTCATTCGACCAAATGACTGTCCTATCTAAGGCAGGGATCAACACACAGTCAAGAATACATAGCAATATAAGTGAAATAAATAGAAATCAGAAAATACAGTAGACAAATCTGATTTAAAGTTCAAATAGATGTATCATCTTTGGAAGTGTCCTGTTTAACTTTATATTTGTATCTTATTAATACTATTAGGTCTTTTTAGATCTTTTTCATCTGGCTCATGTTCATTTAAATTATGATATCAATGATTCATGGCATTATTTTTGTTAGTGGTCTATAAAAAAAAAAATAGAAGTAATCGTAATGAAAATAAACCTTATATAAATACTGTAGCAATAAAATATACTGTGCACAGAACCAAAGGTAATATATACTGTATAACATATGAATTATCATTGTATGAATACATTATTTCAAATTGTGAAAGGCGGTGTGGCACAGAAGCTGAGCTGAACTAATGAAAACGAAATGCTTAAATTGAAATTTAGAGATTAACTTCATTGTAATGATTTATTTCCCTATGAAATTACTAAGTTTTGTTCACTAATTAGGAGAGTGTTTCATGCTCCAGTGCTTTTCATAGATGACTTATTCAGATATTTCAAGAACCAATCACAGCAGGAAAATATTTTTTTTTTAAAGTCATCGTAATTAGTTCATTTTAATATTAGTATTGATATTATTCTGTACTTTTTCTCATTGGAACGATATCGCCTTTGGGCTCGCGCTGCTGAAACTCAATTTCAGCCACTTTTCATCATCAATATTGTAATAAGACATAATAGGCTTCGAATCATCAACTATATAGTACTGTCTAGAGTATGTAATGCTCTAATTGGCATGTATTACTTGATTAGGTAAGAAAATTATCATTGATCGTTGATATTCCAATATGATTCAATGTAGTTTTTCATTAGTATAACTCAGCCTCAATTATGTCCCGTAAATTCTGATAATCATGTTATTCTGACGTTCTGCTATCCGTTACCGTATGTTGAGGCATGGCTTAACTATTGTTGCATCACCTAGGAGTATAAAGGATTAGATGACAAAATTCAATACGGTAGCCATAAAATGGATTGTTAAATGCTCAGTGCTGTACTTACGTACCACACAAACTGTTACTACTTTGCGGGAAAAAGATCTATCACGTCACGTTTATCCGTGATGGTTTACATGTGCACTTCGGCCAGAGTCGTAAAACATATTGACACTTGTATAAAGACATGGCTACAGTTGTGGATTAATTTTGACAGGAAAAATTAAGTGTGTGATAACAAATCTGGCATTTATAATTCTAATGTATTAATTGTTACCATTAAGAGAGACGTTAATAACCATGATTTTACAGCCCCTGACTCAAGCACTGATTTTAGATATTAATAATGATTACATTATCGTCTCCTGATTTCAATAACTTTAGAATGAAATAAACAATATAAAATTGATGAGAAAATAATAATAAATCAATTAAAATTATACTGTCGTCTTGAATACTGTGGAATGTACAGTATATTCTTCTTGAAGAGCGCCCTCATTGTCATTCAAGGAAAAGAGATAATGTTTGTTGCTGGAAGCATTTTAATAAAAGATATTTTTACATTTTCAGAAACAAACATTTTTTTTTCCAGGAATCGTGCCATTTTCTACTGGCAAATGTCAGCATTACATTTAAGATTGAAGCCACATAGTGTGGACACACAGAATGTTCACACAAGGTCTGACACGTATCAGGCTTCATTCATGCGCAGCTTGAGCATGTCTGAACGTAGCGAGGGGATAGTAGCGATGCAAATTGTCTACAGGATCCATAATGTCTACATCCTTAGGCAAACACTGGATACTTAGCAATCCAGTGTATTGTTTATTCTAATCGTCATGGCTTTGTTTTTAATACTGATTTTTTTTTTCTTCTATATTTAGGATAAACACATGACAGAAGTAAATTCATTGTTTGCACAAGTAGACGAACGAAGAATGGTGAGACAAGTTTTATATTTTCATTTCAACGATACACTTAAAATTGAATAATACTTATTCGAACAGTTTGCTATAATGGAATATCTGATGCTTCAGTGTTTATATAGGTAATGAGTCAATTTGCCATTTAAACATGAGCATTATGAAGATAAAGATCATCTTCATCGTTGTCTTGATGACAACGATGGCATCATCAGCGGCTACAGCAACAATTGATAAGGTTGATGATATGATTCCGATGTCACGTGTCTTACTGAGTTTCAAGAATCTGGAAATTAGAATGTTCTGCCACAATTAAGCAATATTTTCTGGAAACTAACCTATCCTGCAAAATTAGAATGCATGTTTTTTATTTTATTCCTTACCAAATTCCGTTAATTGTGCATAATGACTGCCAATAAAATTGGCTTTGCCACAAAAAATGATTTTAGAAAAACGACTACTGTATTTTGTGTATTTATTTCTTTCTTTACCTATTAACTCCTTTGCTAGACACTGCCATAATTTGAGTACCTGTGTGTCATGTTTCAGCAGGTTTCGCATTCGGTTGCTTTAATTGTTCTGTGAGTCTAGATTCATGGTATAATTTCTTGTCCGTTTCCTTTCCTTGTTGTCAAGTGCCTTGTGCTTGATTCAACAGGAGGCGCTATAAATTATAACATCAATATTTATGTATTGTAAATATTATTCTAGCTGAGCGGAAGTTTGCAATATTCATGATGATACTCTGAATGTGGCCTTCGGATGAAGTGAATTTATATACAAAAATGTTTAATATTTACAAAATGAGCATTATAAGTGTGCTGCGTCTAGGAAAATTCATAAGTACTCGATTTTCAATTCAATTCAATCATTCCTTTTCTTTCAACTATCAATTAAAACTGTAATTGAATTATACAAATTTAAAAGACAATAAATAAAAAGCACATCAAAACAACAACTGGAAAATTACAACAAAAAGAAAAACTAAAAAATTACCTCAAAAAGAAACCCTGAGCCACTCAGACGAGAGGAGCACCCACCAGTTTTGGAACAGACCAACATTTACTGAAAATTTGTTTATACATTTGCAGCTTCTTTAAAATGAAAACCATTTTCTATCAAGTTCCAATGTCACTGTTTCATCTCCCACCTTTTAAGGACATGTCTATATCTTCTTTCTTTTATATTCTGAGTTCATTTAGTGTCTTTCATAGACCAGCTATTGAAAGTGTCAAAATCAGGAAATCTGTATTCAGGCTTAAAGATTGCAAAAAGCCTTGAGGTGGAATATAAAAATAGCACATGCAATAAAATATATTTGAAGGTTTGTGGAGAGTATTAAAATAATAATCAATTCAGATATGAAAAAAAAAATGGATAAAAAATACTTTTATTTAGATCTCATATTTCTTTTAGATTCATTAAGATGTGTTCCGAGTCTTAGTAGTAATAGAATGAATGTCATTCCAATATATCTACAAGGATTTTTATTTGACGTTGCGCTTTAATTCCTAATGATGCAAAATGTTGAATAATCTGGTCATGTCAATTCTAATTATCTTAATTTCATTTCTCTATTCCTCTCTCTGTGGTGTAAATTCATTTCTTATATTATTTTCTCTCAATGCAATAAATATTTTCATCATTAATACTATTAAATGTTTTTCAATACAATGATTATTCAGTATAATATAATCTTAATTCAACAAATATACAAATATGATACAGATATGATAACATTAAACAGTTGTCCCAAGTCTTCCCGGAAGTCGCGGAGTCTCCCGGAAATCAGGTAGGCCTCCCACACTCCCGCAAGCAAGCAATAATCTTCCGGAAAGTAAACTACCTTCCACAAATTAACGAAATTTGCATGTTATTACCAATTTCTAATATTTCATTTCACTAGCGCCAAAGATATGCCAGTTTAGTGAACTTAATCACTGTCCTACGTGACATCCATTTAACAACAGGAGACTTAATGGACCCGTACACTGGGGTAACCCCCTACTCTTTTCGAAGGATGTACTGGGATCTTTAAAGTGCACACGAGCCAAATGCGTACACTAGGCTTACGGTTTAAAGTCCTTATCCGAGAAGACTTCTTCCACCACCGGAACCATTGGCGAGTGAGCCGTTTGAACCAGCGCGATATTGATACTTGAATTTACTGATGGTTTAATGGGGTTTTTTTTAACAATTTTTTTTTGTGTAAAAAACTTGAATTAAATATCTGGATATTGACAGTCCAATAGGTGGCCTGGCTGATATTATACATGACTAAAAATAAATTGTTAGAAAATGAAATAATAAAGATGATCTATACTACTGACTGATATGAATACTGAAGCAACAATTGCTTAAAAGCATGATACAAGTTTGTCTCCTAAAGAATTAATTCAGATAATTCAAACCAATTGTTTGAAATATTCAAATTGTACAAATAAATAGACCACATTTTCTTTTAAATATTATTTTTACTATGAATGCATATGCTTGATACTTTTTAGTCATATTTTAATATACAAGTGTCATTACCATTGCCTCTAAATGAAACCAGTACAGAAAGCATATATACTTAATAAGTAATTACTAAATTTCCTGTCCTAATTATTTTTATTCCATTTTTACGAAGATTAAGACGGCTTGTACATTCCTATCTAATTGGTACTGGTACAGTATCTGGTAATGCTATGCAAAATCTGAAAGCATCTAATGAAAGTAATGATAAGTAATGAAAACAAATGCAACAAGATCAACCTACATGTAAGAGAACTAAGATAATTTGAAATCCATTGACCATCGGACATTAAATATAGCGATTATTTATAAAGCCCCTCTGGCAGAATTATTATATCCCAAAACAACAACTGCATTTGTTAATATGCCTGATGGATCCATTTTCGTAGTCAAAACAAGATATGAATATCGTGTTGATGAAGAGGAATATAGATGAATTTTATTGATCATGATTTATCAATTCTTGTAGAAATTCATGGCCATACAGTAAGCCTGAAATTAATATAGAAACTGTTTTTCTTCCTTGTGATTTAAATTAGTGCCTTGAATATTAAATTAGGTGATGTTTCATTGAATGCTATTTGCATAAATTACATTTAAAAAAAAAGAAAAGTAAAAATATTGAAGGGAGATAGGCAACAGAGGTACAAGTATAAGAAGTGTGAAACATGAAAGGAAGTAAAATATGTTTTATTAAAAAGTGGTAAGAGGTAGGGTGGAAACAGTAAAAGAGGAGTAAGTAGCTAATAAAGTGAGTAAAACTGCAATAATCTATGAATTTAATGTCCCTATACTTACAAAATATAATAATAGAGCAAATTAATTAATAACGACAAACATGTTATCGACAACACAGAATACAGTACGTGCACAAACATATAAATTGAAATTGCGTGGTGTATTTAATATATTTGACAATTGAAATACTGTAGCATGTGTTCTTAGTTTCTGTTGAGGGTGCACTTCCAATCTTTCTAACTTCTTGATATTCTTACAGTTGTTGTCTATTTCAACCAAACCATTACCACACAAATGTTGTCACTAATTGGATAAAAATATACAATTTATTATTAAATTTTATTAATTTTATGCTTTAAATTTTGATTTTGAAATTGCCAAACACCATTTGAATTCAACTCTATTTTGATTTGAAATATTTGCCAAGTTCCAATCCTCGAGTGGAGGCCTATAATGCTCCTCTATTGAAGCACATGTTGAATTATCTGACCATCCCTTTTTTTAAAGTATACCTGCATCAATGGAAGTTTTTATAAATCCCTTTTTCACCTTCCATTCAAAAAAGTATAGTTAAAATGCTTAACTTCTGACCTGGAAAACATTAGCAAGACTTAGACCTCTACTAAATGGCAGAATTGTGATACTTTTAATTTTAACCTTGGGGAAAGCAATGATGTTTTTGCATTAATACAAAAATTGATGTTAGCTTTAGCTTTACTTGTCTTTTTTGAGAAGATTTTCCAATCTTCTACATTCATTTTTACTAACATGACTGTTGTAAATGGAATCGTAAGTGATAGATTCCATCAATTATTAAATTGTTTAGATCCATTATTCAAGATTTGAGTTACAAAAGAAAAACTTCTCAAAAAAAGCCTAAAGCTGACCCGAATTTTCTGTTGAATTTTATAGTAAGAACATTTCTAAACAGCTTATTTACAAATTTCTCTGTTTAATATTAAAAGACTCTTAAGGCAGGCTCAGGTCATTCACAAAACTGGAAGGAACTTAATTCAACTGGTCGACATGAGCGCTCTATACAACTGAACGGCACTCAATGAAACTAAACTCAAGCTTCAACGTTCCTTTCAGTTGCGTGGAGTGCTCATGTCGACAAGTTGAGTTGTGTTCCATGTTGACCTGAGTGCATTGAAGAACAAGCCACGTGTGAACAATTGTTATTGACAACACGTCAGCTGAATTTATAAATTTATAGGAATAATTCAAATAGAGGGACTTATTGTAGTGTTCCATACTTTTATCTAATACCAAATCTGGGGGAATAAGGTGTAAAAATGGGCAGTTACGCAACTTTTTTCCCCAGTTTTTAAATATTAAAAAATCTGTGTCTCATTCACCGTTCCCCAGTTTTTCGTCAAACAACTTTTTTCTGTCTTAGAAAAATCAGTTCTACAACATATCAAAATTTTTTTTTCCTCCGGAGCCTGACATTAAGATCTTTCTCAATTTGTGCTTTTAAAATATCATGCCTAAAAGTTTTTGCAAAAATGACAGTAAAGCTATTACTTTTCACAGTCATTGCAAAATAACGTAAATTGGGATTTGAAGTGTATCTTGATTTGTGTATTCAAAACTTGTTAAGCTTGGCAATGATGTGTCACCATGTGTGGAAGTTAATGATGTTGTCCCCAAGGGTCATGATTTGGACCCATGTTATTTATCATCTTGTCAACACTCTTAGAGGGGGTGCTGTGCCTAAAGTGTATGGACAACACCTCCATCTATGAGTGCGTTGGCAGGGATCCGACAAGTGGGCTCCAAACCATTCTTAATGAGACAGTTGAGTAGGCAGTTAACTATATCATGTCTCTTAACATTAGGAAGATGAAGGAAATGAGGGATAGAGGTATAAGGTCCAAGTCTGATTTTGAACGACTTCTTATAGAAGAGCTATCTGGATGTTCTTTTACATGTTTAATTATTATAATTGTCATGCCCGTTTAGAATGATACATATTTATTTGCATAAATGCCCTTTGAATAAACTCCACCCTCGAATAAACGCCCCCTTCAGAAACCCACTTGAAATAAACGCCTACTGTACCTTGAATATGCCCTGGGCATTTTTATTTTCCTTGAATAAGCACACCCATATCCTCCTTTCTCCCCCTCCCCCTTAAAAAGATTGACTATTAAAAAAAATGAATGGAAGCATCATAATTCTCAACACTTTCTATGTTATACTCCTGTAGAATTACATTCTCTCTAAACCTGTTGTGGATCAATATTTTTTATGATCACACAATAACACATTTTGGCACATATTTTCCACATTTAGAGTGAAATTAAAGGGGAATTATTGGAGTTACATCCATTTTCACAAAAAAAAAATAAACACCTCATTGTAATAAGCGCCCCCAAACCCTTCTCAACAATAAATGCCCCGGGGCGTTAAATCAATAAATGCGGTATGTCGTTCCAGTTTTTGCAATGTAGTTCATCTCTTTTTCAGTAACTTTTTATAGTAGTCCATTTCATTTTCATTGTTTACTTCAATTAAATGCTACATGTTGTTTTTTTCACATAACATATTTATATTACTGTATATTAAAAATTAATTTATACTTTTTTTTAAATATTTCATAGAAACGAGACGTTCCTGATTATCTATGTGGTAAAATAAGTTTTGAGTTGATGCGGGAACCAGTAATAACAAGAAGTGGCATTACGTATGATAGGAAGGATATTGAAGAACATCTTCAGGTAAGTCAAGGCATTGGGAGGGAGGGGGATGAGGTGGGGGGGCCCTAGATTGTGGGGAAATGGCTACATTCAGTGACGCTAAATGATTAATGTTTTGTCGAGAGATGTTCCCTTACTATTGTGCATAGTCCCCTGGAAGAATTGGAGTTAATAGCAATTTTAATATCTCATCTAGAATTTTTTTACTGTTAGCAAGAGGAGAGCTATTTATTTATTTTTATTTTATGTTATCAGAATGTTAATATAATACTGTACACAGGGGGATCACCCATAATTTTCAATTTTTATGTTATCAGAACTTTATTATAATACTGTACATGGGAGGGGGCATCCATAATTTTAAATTTTTACAAGAGTACAAAATATACTGTAGTCTTTTCTGTGCCCTCCCCCCTCCCTTCTCCTGAAAGCATACACAATAAAATGTTCATTTGTATCATTTTGACATTCCCATTTTATGTTTCATAAAAAAAAAGTACTGATGCCTACACTTTTAACCTCCTCCCCCGTATGTTTTGTATTCTTTTAATGTTGAAAATTATGGAGGCCCTTGTAGCAGCTACTACGGCTGTTTTACATATTGGCATTGGGAATTTATGAAAACAAAATGTTGTGTATAATGTTACACCTGTGATCGAGTAGCATTAGTGGTGTTTAATGACACAGTTAACTAATGCCAAGTACAGTAATACTTATGATTAATATATTATGTACAAAGCTTCATCGCTATCATGTTTTCTTCAGGTCACATATTCATTCAAGCTTCCCCTAAATATATTTTTTAATATATCACTTTAGGGTGTTTATGCATGCCACATGTATTTGTGATTTATCTATTCTATTATTGCATAATACCCTGATAAAAGGTGTGTCTTATGGAAAAATTTAGTAGTGTATCAACCTGGTCTCATAAGTCAGTCAGTAGAGCTTAATCAAAGTATTAAACCTATAAATTTAAGCAGTAGTAAGCAGTAGTCAGCAGTATCCTTGTATCTAGGAGTCTTGAGCTGGGGGTGTGGTGGGGGTGCAGAGGTGAAGCTTAGGGAAGCTCGATGATAAGGTGAGGGGGTGCTAGCTTGCACAATAAGGTGCGGGGTGCTAGCTTGCCAAAAAAGTGGTTTGGCGGGTGCAGGAGCAGGAGTGATTTTAAACTACTTGAGCGTAATTTGTGGGGGGGGGGGGGAAACTGGGCCACCGGTAGTCTGAAAGTCATGGGCTCGAATTTTGATAGGAAGAATGGTTTCCTAAAAACATTCCTACTCATAGTCTAAGATGTTATAAAAATACTAAAAAGTAATAATTATTTTTTAAGGTAAGCAATGTTATAAAAATACTAAAAAGTAATAATTATTTTTTAAGGTAAGCAATTGGAATGGCTTTTGCCTTTGTAGTAAAGAGATGAAGGTAAGGTGGATGCTTGCTGATTTTTTGCGGGGGAGGGGGTGGTGGGGCCTGGAGGGGCCTGGAACTTCACAAAACTCTTCACTATGTTAATATACTATTCCCTGCTGGGCATTTACCTCTGTATTTCTGTGTCAAGGCTTTTGGAAATAAAAACAAATTAATGCATGCAATTGGATTATGAATTGCAGATTTCATCATTGAAAGAAATGAAAAACCAACATACTGCTGCATAATTTGTCAGTCTACATGTAGCGTTCAATCTCCCTGGCTCTCATTGATCGTGCTTGCTTATATATGTAGGGGATGTTTCATCTATCTCTGCTTTCAGCTTTAACAAAAAAAAAATCATTAAAATTGTATAACTTTTTTTTTGGTTCTGCTTGCTGCGTAACAACTGAATGGAAAATATATATTTTAGATCAAAAAAAGAAAAGTAATATAATTTATTTTCAGTTTTAAAGAATTAGGTTAAAGAGAAATTTTAACTAGTGTGGTGAAAGAAAGATATCCCTGCACTAAAAAGTAAGACCTGTGTCTAGACAGAAGAGATGAGGCGCCACCACTATCCTGATTGATTTATGTCATGTGATGGTCATGTGGCAGATGTCATTGATGAATGATTGACACATATTATCTATATTGGTGTGAACTTATTCATAGATGCATGGATTACTACACCACCAAAGCTGCATAAATTAGTCAGGTATTAGAGGTAGATAATGGTCGTCCTGGTTCAGACCGAAAAGTGGTTGCTGAATAGATTAGATATTTTTGTTTATACTAGGCTCTGACATGGATGATATGGAATACCAAATAAAGTGAGACTAATGAATATTTATTGATTCTGACTCCTGAACATGGATGATATGCAAAACCAAATGAAGTGAGATTAATGAATGCTTAATGATTCTTACCCCTAATCATGGATGATATGGAAAGCCCAATGAAGTGAGATTAATGACTACTTATTGATACGGACCCCTAAACATGGATGATATGGAAAACCCAATGAAGTGAGATTAATGACTACTTATTGATACGGACCCCTAAACATGGATGATATGGAACTAATGCTATATTGTAGTTTATGACTCTTTATTGATCCTGACCCCTATTAACATGGATGATATGGAAAACCTAATAAAGTGTGATTAATTACTATTTATTGATTCTGACCCCTAAACATGCATGATATTGGAAAGTTGAAAGAATGAGATACAGTCATGAATTTATTATATGGAAAGCTAACAGTCAGATGAATGTTTGAATGAGCATATAAAAGATTATTTTTTTGCTTTTTTAACACCCCATTGGCTGGTAATCAGTTTTAGTAATTTTATAGTATTAACTCTAATTTAGTAAAACTGTTTTTTATTTGTGTTTTATTGAAAGTTAATGACTTATTTGGTTTTTATTTTGTTCTTGTGAAAACATAGTGAAACACACCAATTGTATTGACGTAACAAAAGTCTGAAGCCTTATTTCCAGATTGAGTCCTTCAGGTTGTGAATTGTGAAAGAAATCTTTTCTTGAAAGTGTCCATATAGCCAATTTTGCACAAAGGATGACATCTTCAGTGGCTTAAATGTCTTCAAGGAGAGTCTTAATAGTGATTCAGTTCGCTTTTAACAGTCCTTGGCATTCATATTTTTTTATGTTCATTTCTTGTTTATGTGTATTGTTATTGATTCAGTTCGCTTTTAACAGTCCTTGGCATTCATATTTTTTTATGTTCATTTCTTGTTTATGTGTATTGTTATTGTCATTTTACTGCCGAAATTGAATAAATCAAATAAAATCTTCGCTAAAAGAACATTGTTGTATTTTAACTGGCACTTTAGCCCTCCAGTCGAAACACAAGAAGATTGATAGCATCATTAAAATTAAATCAGTTGACCGATCCACAAGTGGCTACCACTAGTATAGTTGGCTGAAGGCTACTTGTATTTATGGATACTTTCAAATTGAGCATTTTGATTTTTGAAGGTTTTTTTTTATATGGATTATATAATAAATAGTGGTGCATTTTAGTGAATGACAGATTGGATATACTGTATGTCAGAGTTCATTTTATATAAGATAAGATAAGCTATCCATGATGATGCCCAATAGTTTTTTGTATTACTGAAAACAGTGATCCAAAGGATGTTGATGATGCTCTGATGCCTTAAATGTGCATTTACATGTATCATGCCTCATCTACAGTAGCCTTCTTGTCTGACATGTAGAATATTTATTGTGCAGCATTGAACTTATGTTATTAGTACATATGGCTTGTGGTAGAATGGCAGTTGGACATGGACAGAGACAAGGACAGCATGGCGGACTGATGGACAGATAGTTGATCAGTTTTAAATACAGAAAGGGAAAAATGTGTGCTTATTATTATCATATTACAGGTTTCCCTTTAATTAAAGACCCCTCCAACTAAGGACCACCTCCAATTAAAGATCATTTTTCTGTGGTTTTAAATTAACAAATGTCTTTATCTTTATTATTCTAATTAGAGACCAAAGCTGCTGAAGACTATGAAATCCCAATCCCAAAAGTGGTCTTTAATTGGAGGGAGACTTGTATTTCTAAATTTCATTGAAGTTATTTTACCATTATAATATACAAAAATACATTAGATACACAATTGAAAAAAACAGGCAGGTAGAAACAAAAAATTGTAAAACATACAATAATACAAATACAACTATTAAAAGGTGCTCCCCTTCCTGATCCATTGAAATCCTCTCATGTGAAACTTTTTTTAGACAACAGAAACACTTCTGTTATAATTTCTTAATTCCTTTTCTCTGTTTTCTTCATGTTATTCTTCCAGAGAGTTGGTCATTTTGACCCGATCACGCGTGAACCTCTTACTCAAGACATGCTAGTACCAAACCTCGCTATTAAAGAGGTCATTGATGCTTTTGTTGCTGAGAACCAATGGGTTGAAGACTACTGATCAGGGTGTCATTGTAACAGGGCTAAGAAGTAATAACGTTGAATTATATAAATTGTAGATCTTGCATTACTCTTTCTCATGAAAGATCTACAATATATTATGGGATTAAACTGTTAAATACAAAATGTGGATCGTAATGCGATATTTACAACAACTTTCCTGGAAAACAAAATATTTAGGAACAGGACCTGTTAACATGTTACATACAGTACTTCACAGTTTGCATGAACACTTCATACATAAATCTTTATCTAATGCATACATGCTTTATCTAATATATCTAAACACAAGTGTGTACCAGGTGCAATGTTGTGCTGATGCGACTCTGTGACATCACTTACAGTGCACCCTCCTATTGAAAACCGCATTAGAACTGAATTGTGTTCTAATTAATTGGAAGTGGTCTGTTACGAAGATTGCACTGTTACATTATATGGAATCATTTCATTGTGGATTGCAATGAAGGAAATAATGCTGTACCAATCTGGCAGTGCACTATAGTTTCAACTAGGCATAGCCAGGGGTCCTAAGTCTCCTTTAAGTTGCGGTAATGTCATGGAAATCAGGATGGCATCCCAGACTTCCATAAGCAAGAGTTTCCTGAAAAATAACCCTCTCCACAAATTCTTGAATTCATAATATTTGCATGTTTTTAATTCTTCATTGTTACTAATTGTCTCAGTGCCGACGAGTATCACCATGAAAAGCAAAATGCTGTTATATCAAGACTTTAAAGAATTCTTATTCTTTGGTATTGATGTGGTAGATGAAATAAAACCATTCTGATTTATTAAATGAAAGAGAACCATAAGACCTGTCCAGACTGTCAAATAAATTTTTATAGTCATAGATGTGACATGCCTACATATGGTCATGATGGCATTACATCATTACCATATATAGGCACATCATGACTATGTATGGGCATTCAACAGTTGTATACAACAGAGAATTCGGTTTTTTTTATATTACATGTTCACTGTGCAATGAAAAGCTAAAATGATTCATAAATGCATTTTCTTTGTCCTTTAAGCTACCTACACATCAACAATCATCTTTAATTTATCCTTAAACTTTTTCTATTAATAGTCTGGATCTTAAACTAATCTTTCTTAAATCGTTAAGCCATAGTAAGCAACAACAACACACACCGATAAGAAAAAGAGTTACATTAATTGATGTATCTACATGAAAATTGTACAGTTTTTAAAGGAAATGCTCTTGGCGATAATACTTTTATATTTATCACCCTACAAAGCTATGAATCCTTAAAAGTGCCAACAGCTTTGGGAACTATCTCGTTTCATCTTTATTACAGCCTTCCACTGTAAACATTACCACTATTTCCAAAATGTAATCTTCCTACTTTTTTTTACCTCATTTAAACTGTTGTCTTTAAATAGTAACCAGATACGAATATTTAGGAAAAGCCAGACCCTAAATACGAAAGTTGCAATCATAAGAGTATGCATATTCCCTACAGCTATATATGGATGCGAGTCCTGAATTCTAAATGAAAAGGTGGAGGCTGCCATGAAGGTTTTTGAGATGCTACCGAAGAGTAATGGCAGTTTCCTTGGAGGGAACACACAACAAATCAATCAGTAAGAGAACAATTGGGATTGAAGAAAACTGGCTAATACACTTAATTTCAAAACTTAAATTAAGATAGTTTGGTCACTTCAAACACCACAATTGGTTAGGGAAGACATTTATGGAAGGCAGAATTGAGGGAAAGAGAGGTAGAGGATGGCCAAGGAAACGATGGGAGAAAGATATTGAAGAGCTAGTAAACATCAGCGTAGTTGAAGCATGCAGAATGGCTACAGAAAGAGCTCCCTTACGACATTTTGGAGTGTCATCAAGATTCTAGATTCAAATCTTGTGACAAGAAGAGTTTTTCTCTTGACTATAAATGTGGTATAAACAACTTCACTTCCTAAGCCTAAAGTCTTAATGTATAGAGCATCACTTCCATGCAAGTCACTTGCTGTTGGATAAGAATAAAATATACCTTAGCACACATGTCCCTATGCTAAGGAGCGTAGCGGCTATAACGATCTGCCTCCATCTTGCAAGTTCTGTCATTGATGTAGTCACAAATGTTGTTGGAGTGAAGACCAAGGTCCTAAACATCTCTTTCAACTTGGTCAAACCATCTCATACGTGGGCGGCCTCGTGGGTGGGTCCCTGTTGGTATAGTTTTAATAATAAGAATATTATGGTAGTCATTCTTTTTCTTGGGCTTCTGTCTTTCTTTGGAATGCTCTGCCTATTACAATCCGACAGGCAACTTCCATTGATGATTTTAAGGCAGCTTTAAAAACTCACCTTTTTAGCTTGTATTTTTCTTAATTTTTTTTTTCCCGAATTTTATTTTTACTGTTAAGCGCATTGAGGCTTTAGCATAATGCGCTATATAAGCCAAAATTATTATTATTATTATTATTATTATATATAGAAGTACAAATTTTACAGGTTCCTTGTAGTGTATTTCATCACCTTTGTATAATTTAACGAAGTGTCAACGACATTTGTTTAAGTACATAGTTATTTAGAAACTGTGATTTGTAATCATTAGAAAATTTAAAGAAAATGTTGGTAAAAGAAGGCAAGTTTCTGGCGAGCCGACATTTATAAAATCTTATCGCGCAATGTATTAAACACTTAAACTTGGTGCACTTCATCTTTTAACAGTCTCCGATGCCAGATATTAATTACCGTACCTTGGGTTTACATTCATCTTATGTAGTGTCCTAATCAGTATTTATGGTTAAATAATATTAAACATGTAAAGGAAAATCTACAAAAGTGGCCAGAGCTTAGATTAAATTATGTTTATGCTTTGAAATTGGATAAGTCATTAGTGCTATATCACCTTTCTGTCTGGTATTGTATGTAACAGAGATGTTTAAATAGAGGTACAACAGTGAGTTCTAAATATTTTATAATAGAGGAAACTGATATCAGTTTAGCAGATCTTATTTTAGTTGGGAAGAGTAAGATTTTGTTGGGTATTTGACAAGTATTGCTGAGATGATGGTGATGATGATGATGACGATTACGATGACAATGATGATGACGATGACGACGACGATTGCGGTAATGAGGATGATGCCAATAATGATTATGGTGACGTTGATGATGGTAATTATGGTATTTGCGATGGTGAAAACAAGTTTTTATTTGTGTTTTATTACTATTTTAAATTGTTCTCATTGTAACTGTAATGTAATCTATTCTTATTTTATCATTCATCAAATATTTATTTTTTGAGAAGTGTTGCGTATCCTTTTCTCATCATGTATCTCCAATCACTCGTTTGTGTACATCAAAATTGAATCACTTTTCAAAGATTCAATTTTCTTGTACCGTACTGTATCTTCGTGAATAGTAAGAGCTAGACGACTTCAAATTATGTTTTAGAGGTCTTCCATTTGATTTTCATTTAATTTAGCTTAAAGTCAATCACTTACTAGTAATGTGATAAATAATTTTGAGAAACAATGTTCTCTCTTTTTGAAAGTAAACTCAGTGTGTGATGCAACAGCATGAGAATCAGCAGAAGCAGTTTCACACGAGCTCTTCCACACAAGTCTCCTACCGAAAAAAAAGTTGGGTTGTTGGAAGCTCTGTCCACACTATTTAGTAGTTAATTTTCGATGCACGACGTTAACCTTAACTTTAACGTTAGTACCCAACATGCAACGCGATAACTCCGCCCCTTTTGTAAACAAATCGAAATACGCATGCGCAAACCCGTACCTAACGTCCGTCGAGCACGTAAAATCCTGAAATTAACGTACTCCGCAACGCAAGATGAATAAATTATGACGTCATCTGTTAACGGTAAGCCGGTTTTCCACTAGGCGAATTTATTCGCGCGAATCAAACGTCGGTTCGCTTCCTGAGCTTTGATTGGTTGCGCATTTTTTCGCTTCGCAAAAAATCCGATAGGAATGTGAATGCGCATGCACATGAACCGACGCTTTCGATTCGCACGAACAAATTCGCCAAGTGGAAAACCGGCTTTAGGGCTACCTTTGCGTTTGTTACGCTTCTTATTTCAAGTGGTTAACACGAAAATCATGACTTGTGCGTTTCTTGAGTTGTGTCAATGACGCATCCAAAAAACTAAACTTTCCATGTCTGCAATGTATTTATTTAAGAAACAAAATTACTCATAAACGCACGTTGTCATTTCATCTCTATAATTCAAAGTCCTCTGGTGCATTCAAATAACAAGTGAAGTAAGGTCGATTTATTCATTGACTTTTTAAACTGCGTGTAAATGGGTAATTTCACAGTAAATGAACAAGCTATGCACTGTTTATTAGCAAGATGTATTAATATAGGATTGATATACATTACATTTCTTTAGAAAAAATGTGATTGTGCATTTTCTTAGCCATATACCTATACCACCGGTCAGAAGGCAAGGGATATGATTTGTGTATTTTAATACGAACTTAGTTCCGAAAAATCATTCCATTACCATATCTTATTAACACTTCGAAAACAATGATATACCTTTTGTTACACTAAGCCTGAATGCATTCTATCTATTTTCATGTAAATGTCACACTTTCCTGTTCGGTAACTGCGAAATAACCAAATACTTAATAATTTACGTAGATGTGGCACGTTCGTGTCCATCTGTTGTGAAAGAGGCCTCTAGTCCTTTTCTAGTTTCCCACATTGGAGCTGGTAAACACAGGTGCTACAAATTTCTCATGACTAAGTATATTATATTAAAAATCGTTTCTCTAAATTAAAATAATTTTGATTTTTAATCAATGTAAATGATCTTGATAAGTTCGTAAATGTATAATTCATGGCGTATGACCCTATCATGACCCCTAATGTTGCCATGTAACATCTTGTTTTGTCCAGTAATAAATATTGTTAAAGTGCTTTTTTTCTCTCATGGTTTGACCATGTTTAACCGTCAGAATCCATCCAGCTGCTGTTTTGATACCAGTTTTAGTTATTTATGAGCTTACAACACCTTTTAACGTAGTACATTATTATTTTACACTAAGCAAATGTAGGCTTGGCATTAAATTTGCCCATAGGTAAAATTACAAACGTTTTAATCGTTAAAATGTGCACTTTTAAGTGCAAGTAAATGTCACAGTACACCAAACCATTAAAATCCGTCATCAACACAAATGCTAATGATGAACAAGTGTGTATCTGTACTGCCAAGTGAATTGGGAGCTTTCTATTTGCGCGACGACGAACACCAGAACGAATTCACTCGTTCTCTGCGCACAACGTAGATTTGGCCAAACTGCGTCCTAGCTATATAATCCAGGCGACAACGTTCTCGCATGCGCAGGTGACTTTTAGTGACGTCATTACGCTCTACGTCCTTCCGTCGCCGTGCAAAATCGAAAGCTCACAATTGTGTGTATAATTATTGAACTATTGCATTATTTTATGTTTAGGTTCTGTAATTGAGCATTTCGTATTTGTGTTTCCGTAATAAGCATTAAAGATGAGTGACTATTAAATGCAAGCCTGAGTTTTTTTATTTAATTTTATTTTTCGTACTGTGGATACAATAAGCATACATGAAAGTTCTTTCGATATACTGTACAATGTCTTATGATAACTACTGTTACAGTTCGCCTTCTAAATCCAGAACAAAGTACAGCACCAGCTAACAGTCCAATCTTGAAAAACACATCTAACTATCTAACTGGAGACCGAAACCTGCGACCCCGTCATCAACACAAATGCTAATGATGAACAAGTGTGTATCTGTACTGCCAAGTGAATTGGGAGCTTTCTATTTGCGCGACGACGGACACCAGAACGAATTCACTCGTTCTCTGCTACATTAATAAAAGTACAAAAAATCAGTTTCGTGCCTCCGTTTGATGATTAAAGAATTCTTAGTTCGCGCAACGTGTGTCAAAGAAAAGTCTGAAGCTCAGGTGACAAGTTTGTGAAAGGCGAGTTGAAAATAAAGAGCAAAATAATAACACGTATTGCGTATCGGTATTATTGGCATTTTCGATTTTATTACAACGTTTATAAGATAAAATCATTGATATAACTTGTAGGATCCCCATAATGCATCATAAGAGGCACACAAAGTCTTTGTATTATTACGTTAAATGTATTCCAAGATATTTCAATTATACTGTACGTTGATCTCAGTGTCTAGTCTTGTGCATAAAACAAATTGCGCACTACGGCCGGATATCGAATTCATCAAAAGAAACTGTAATTTACGTTGGAAAGTATAAGTAGAACGACTTGATAAATATTGCAAAACATTCATTATCATCTGGTGTTTTCAGAAGTACGGAACAAGTCGCGTTTGATTAGAGAGAAGTTCTACATCGGTTTTAAAATGCACGCCGTCTTCCAATCCGGCTAGGTCACTTAGATGGGAGGGTGTAAAATGCAAAGAGTGCATTTACGAATTGTACTTTAAATTATCTCCATTGAACTGGAGTTATAACCATGAAGAAAATATATAATATAAAAGACGACCTTGTACTCATTTTGATAATGGTTATGGTTGGAATGCATGATGTGACAACACGAAGAGGAAAAGAATAAATTTCACAATATAAACAACGTAATGAAAGCATTATTTTAATGTATTGGGTCAGACAGATCAACAAATTCTATTTTCTTAAATATAGTTTAACGTTACACATGTTTAATCGTTGCGGGAACAAATTATGTTTCATAAACTTCACAATGTACATAAAATAAACATGTCACCTGTCAACAAAAACATTTAAATACAAAGACGACAAACACTTTGTTATAAGACAAACGAGTGACAAGAAGCAATTACAGGTAGACGAAAAGTGACAGCTTAACATTCGATAGGCATCCGACAGATGTTACAATTAACATGGTTTTAGTTTGAAGTAACCGACTGTCATTGAACGAGTTCGCACGTGCATAATAGTACTACCTGAGTAGTAACTAATTTTTTTTATAGGTGGCGCTTTTTAAATTCTCTTTATAATTTATTTCGCCAGTCAGTGCATAAGTGTATTTGTAGCTTTATCTTAGTGTAGAGAGTAGTCATACGCGACTGTTATCTTGATGATTATTATGTGAAATACAATTATACTGACATATTGTAAATATTATGTAACTATAGGCCTACAACAGGTATTAGCATTTAAAGGTAATAAAAACTATTTTGTTCATACAGTGGTGATAAGTTCTAAAATGCACTAATCCTGAACAATATAAATAACCTATATGAAAAACAAATTATATTTGTATACCGCCTTGATGCTATATAACTACACCTATGGTGGTTCGTATACTGTACTATAGGAAACCATAAACAAAAATTAATTTTTCAGTCTTCTGATCCAGCTTAAGATAGTCCTGAAAAGAATTTATGAACACTTCCGCCATTATGATAATTTTTCATCCGTCAGAACTCTTATCAGGAAGGAAATCATGAATTATTACAACTCACCTTAGGTATAAACCTTTAACAAGAATAGGGTATACGTGTAGGCTAATGCTAATGAATGTCAATGTATTATTTTTTAAACGTACTTTGAATATATTGGTTGTTGCTTTTTAGCTACAGGAGGAGTAATTTAGAGGTGTATACTTTTCAATTCTTTACACTTAATCATAATGTATTTGGCTTTCTAGCCACGCCCCCACCCTCATGCACAGACTGGTATACTGACACATAGTCTCAGTTATTGTTTGGTTTACCACCAGTCAGCAGCAACTTTCACAACCCAAACATATAAATATTTCCCTGTTTGAGATTTTCTGCAGGTTCTATTCTCCTGAAGTCGATTGAAGCAACTCAATCGGAACGTTGAGACATTCTCAACCAACAGCAGTTCTTTTCAGAACTATCCACGTGGTGTACCGCATAATGTACTTACACAACATGTCAACAATCGGATGAAGAACAAGATAAAATGATGAGTTTAGTTTAATAAATAATAATTAAAAAAAAATGAAACGGGTTTAAGTGTACGTGCCCTAGTATTTAAATCCTAATTTTAGTAAAATCTTTTTATATAGAGATTACCATTATAACTACAATTAGTATTTAAGACTAAAATAAATTGACCTTAAACAAACGATTCATTATTATCTTAATCTTTAAAATTCCAGTTACTTTTCAAACTTTACGTTGTTAAACTAACTTTGAATTTGAGTATGTGTGTCAGACACTCATTGGGCATATCATCATCTTTTTTGGAAAGGGTGCAAAAACGTGTATGCTGGTCCATTCTTGTAAACAATTATGTAGCCTATGTGGTGAAAATTATGCGAAAGATTTGGTTCCAGTATACTTACTCAAACAGAAAATAATTAATATTTGGCTTCCAACTTCCAAATATCCGAAATCCTAAAACGAAGTAGGTGGTGAAAGGAGCATAGGCATCACTAGTATAAGAAGGGAATAGTAAATGATACTTCGGGGAGCTGTAGCTTGATAGAAAGATGTTTGACTTCAGGAATTTTTCCCACGACGTAAAACAAATGCACCATTTATGCCTCATAAAGAGACGCATCGTTGATGTACTGCAGAGCATCTTAATGTGTACGTTTGTCTAGTGAAAGGGATTGCCATTTCGTAAAGTGATTAACAGTAATTCGTTATTGACATATCCTTGGTCTTTTTTTTTGACTAAATATTAACTAATTATATTAAATAGTTGTTTTTTGTGGGGTTTTTTTTGGACGATTAATTAAGGACTGTCTGTTGTTAACATACCTCGCCGACACTAATAATTTGAGTAATCGCCGAATGAATGCCTGACAGCGGAGGCCTGTTAGTGATAAAGGGATAAAACAAATTCAGATAGCTGATTCAGATTCGCTAATAGTAACCTGAACCCGGAACCTGAACAGTGTATCTTGAGTCCCTTGTCAAAGCTCACACCCTCACTAATGTTTTGGCATGAAAGTTTATATTTATAGCATTATAACTGGACTGTCCTCCTGAACTAGCCTCGTGCGAAAGAAATACATTCCCAAAATCGACTGATTCAAATGCACACACACACACAGACAGTGTTGAATAACTAATTTATCTCAAAGTAGCATACGGTATTGTGTGTCTACAATAAATATGGTTTGCCCTTTCAAAAAGAAAAAAAAACCCAATATATCCTGAGGTACTATTTAACAATACATGTCACATGACATGAATTTCTATTGTCTTGTAATCAAGATATAGGAATATAGGCCTATCATTAATGCTAGATATTATTTTCTACATGCCACTTCTGCCTGCAGATCTTTATTGTTTGTCAAGCATGGTGAGATTTCCATAATCGTTTGATAGATTAATTCAGGAAGCGCCAGAGTACACCGAGAAATTAGCTTGCAGCAATTCACAATGAAATTCAATCACTTATACATCGGTTATATATCATTTTAAACTATTCTATGCTATTCTCACTACGAGTGACGTAACTATATCAAGCATATTATTATATTCATCGATCTAGACGCACTCGTCCGCTTACATTGCGGTGAGTCACTAGGCCTACTGTATCCTAATGACCAATATAAATACGATGACAATAATTATTAATGATAATATAGTAATAGGCTAAATTAATAATAATTGCATATATTGACATATTAATAATCATTAACTTGCGGATTGGTCACATTTGCAAACTAAGAAAGATGGCGTGGAGAACTATTGCACCGTGGAGCTGTCATCTGAAGGTGAAAATTTTAAAGAAGTGGGCATCAAGCGAGAAATATATATAATAATAATGGCGACAAAGATACAATATTTGTATTACAGTATATTGTATTTAGTGATAGTATAAATTTAGTCATTAAAGCTACTATGTTTCTGGAGAAGATTCGGTACTAACAACCACCCGATGTTTTTTTATGTGCCGGAAGTGCAAGTCAATTTAATGATTAGTAACTCCAACCTAATCAACTAAGTTAACGTCTTCCTTCAGATCACGTTACCTTACCCTACTCTCTTAGGGACAGTGACATTATTTAGGTCAGTACTTGGGCTCACATTATTCTCCGGAGCATTGGTCGTACGACAATGCTAAATGGTGATTGAAGGCGGAGAATTTATCAACTTCATGTCATTATTTACGCCTCTTCTAAGTTCGAATTGTAGGTCGTTTACCCCATCAACTGTAAAATACATCATTGTAAACAATTGCAGCTGATGAGCTACACACACGCACACGCAATGTGACGTCATTTTGATTTTCCAAGACAGTTTTGAAACGGTTGCGCGTTTTAATCTGTCGAATTAAGATCACATTGAATCGTAAACCAAGATATATGTTTCTTACATGAACTAAATCATCCTGATTTATCGTGGGGAAGAGTGTCTCTAATGATGTTTATGGGAATATCAACTTCATTCTTTTCAATTAGAACATAAAAATGTAGGCCTACGCGTAAGATCATATCGCTCAAGACAGACTCAAGATTATTGTAATTATGTATTCGATAAGCGTGACAACAGGAATTTAGTCAGGATTCCAAAAATATATATTGTAAGTAGATGCTAATTAATCGGTCAATTAGATAATGTACAATATATGATTAGTTTACTCAGAGAATTCTCCCAAATTGTTTAATAACAACCAATGTAGGCCTAATACAATACAGTATTACAATAATAAAACATTGTTTTTTCATTTCAATTATTATGATTTTAATACCTTTTTTCAACTCAGCGGTCTATTTGAAACTGCGTTTTTGGAGCATGTCAGTTCTTATTTATGACCACTGGACTTATTTGTAATAATAATTGCACACTTAAAAGGAAATTTTGATATAGAACAATTAAATTGTCGTGATTCATAAAAATTTTAAAAGTGACATTCATAAATTGGTATGACACTTTTATCTGTTAAATGAAATAACGCATCAACGACATCAATGCCAAGCTTAATATGCTTTCTAATATTATGTTCGACCATTTCTAGCATTCTATTTTAGGCCTACATTAAAAAATTTCTGAGATGAGACATACTGTGGATCTTATTTTATTTTAGGATTCTATTATTTGACCGGCAAAACAATATTTCCATGTTCATGGAAAAATTGGCAATATCCATAGGTCAACCGACCTAATTAAAACAAAAGACAGAAAATGTTATCAATTACTTCCAAAAGTAATACAATTACTTACAATAGTTTCGTATTCGAACAAAACTTTTTATAAATATGATCACTGGCATTAGTTTCCGTACTCTTTATTTTCTCTAGGATTGGTCGGATTCACGTACAGGTCAGATTCGATATACATCAACTTATGAGATACCCGAAACTCCCTTGAATTACCAGCCGGAACGAGATTTTAAATTTACAAGTGTGCTGTTAATGATTTTTTTCGTATATGACATGTCAAACCATTCGGGATCTTGAATTTTGGTGCTCTTCATAATTCCAATGTCAATTAAATGGAAATATGATATTGTACTTGTCGTTAAGCAAATGCAACGCATTCTACACGCATTGATTTGCGATGTTTGGATATTTTAAGATTTAATGATGTTTCTGATGAAAAAAAAAAATTGACATAATCTAAACATAAATTATTCTCTCTGTACCCTCTCCAAATGCCATTGATTAACCCCTTCATACCTGTCTTCTCCTACTTCGCTACTATCATGTTGTGTACGGCCTACTGTGTCTCTTCAGTGATTTACAGAGATATCAATGTCTACTGTCATACTGCGGTCATACGCCCTCATCCCAAGTATTGGAACTGAAAACCACAAGACAGCAGCTCAAACGAGATATATTAAATGGAAATTGGCATAATAGGCCTAGCGATTAACGTTAAATCATGTTGTGGCATACGGGCTCTGATCTTACATACGTTATCTTTTTAAATGTATCAAAATCCGGCATTTTTTTAATGGATTGCTTTCGAGTTGGACATTGTGATTAGTCTCGTGGGCTAACAGGTCCGTAATCCTAGAGCAGTAAATCATTCATCGTTAAGGAATGAACATGAATTTGATACCCGTGCAATTCGACGATGTTTAGAAATTATATTGATGTGTTACGATACATGTTTTCATTATTTTTTTTTATGCACTCACGAATGTACAGCACTCTTGTAGATGTCGTTTTTTTTCAATTTCGTAAACATGTTATTCAAGGATCAAGGTTCATTTTTTTTTTCAATCATATACAAAAGTAAATGAAATATGTTTATAGATATTGAACATAAAATAATAACATGTACAGAAAAACATGCACAGTAAAAAAAAATCTGCCCTGCACATTCAACTGTTTTTGGTCTCAACAAAATGATACTTGAAAAACAAAAACAAAAATGACGTTTTTATTATATATGCTATTTTTTTTTCATTTATTCATTTAGTTTTTGTACCGAACACAATATCCTTTTTTGGGTGATAGTGACCCTGCCACTTTTTCTACTCCTTGACACTGATTTGAGTTTTCTTGTAAGTTTTGCCATTACATTAATTAGTGAGGTTAATTAGATATTCGGCAATTGAAGTAGTTTTATTTCCTTTAGGAAACGAACTACCACAAAGTTCAACAATATTAACTTATCAAATTTCAGCTAAACGAGGACATGTTATATATTTAACAAGAATAGATCGATTTTGTAAGCAATGAACTACTAACAAAATGATGTTTAATAGGTAATGTAATATTAGTCGACCATTACTGCAGCAGATACGGTTCGTAAAGTTTATGGATTTATAATCGCGTGTTCCTTTCCTTCATATTTATCGTTGATTTTATCTACGCTCCCAGCATGTAGTGTATATTTTTAAAAAAATATCTTCCAACCCAACCTAAGCCAGCGTAGAGCGTGTATATATACATATATATACATATATATATATATATATATATATACATATATA